>NW_004444010.1:12507422-12534398 GCF_000243295.1 Trichechus manatus latirostris | reverse complement strand
CACACATAATTACTGATGTAGTTATAAACATTCTACAGTGATGCTTTATGAGAAATATGCCTTACCTTGCTACTCAAAGTGTTGCCCTTGGACCAGCAAAGCGAACATCTTCTGGAGGCTTGATGGAAGTGTAGATTCTTGAGCCTTACCCCAGATCTACTGGATCAGGATCTGATTTTAACAAGATCCCCTATGATTCATGTGCACATTAAGTCTGAGAAGCACTGCCCTGGGGCAATATCTTGGACTCATAAACTGAGCCATCAAGTGTTTTATGTTCTTTAGACCTTGATAGGTCTATGTGAACTTACATTATTCTGAATTCAGTGCTCTAACACATCATACATATATTTTTTTGGTCTTTCAACTAAGACAGCAGATGAGATGAACTATTGTTCACATGTTGCACTCAGCTACAACTGAGAACAAAATTAGTCCAGAAAGGATCAAAAGGAAGTGATTTGGTACAAGTGAGGTGAGTCTCTCAGAAGTGTTCATGGTGATCATATGGTGATGGAAGTTCTCGCTCCATTGAGAGAGAGAGATTCTAGAGAGTAGTATGCAGTCGACAATTTGTACCAGCGTCCCTAGCCTCTGCCATTCCATATTTTTGCTGCCATGCATGGCCTCCATGGATGTACATGCTAGAAGTTTGCTTGGACCTTTGCCTGGTCTTCTTTTGCACCTCACCCTTGCATTCCCTTCTCCCTCCACTTGGGTCTCATGGATCCAAAGTTTCTAACAAGATGGCACTAAGGCCAAGAGTAGCACATGAAAATTTGAGAAGCTATTTTCATCAAAAAAGCTTGGGGTCTTGTGCCTCAGGATGTAGTTACTGGGAAGTTGGTAGGTAGTGTTATGCTTTTGAGAGTTGACCAACCTTTTGGCCATATATTGCTTATGTTTCAAAGCCTTAAATTTGTCAATCTATTTTTAAAGATACAATAGTTTAAGTTGATGGGTAAAGTACAGAGGAGTTTGATCAGTTCAAAGGAGGTTAAAATGGGGATGCAGAGGACAAACTTCATACAGACAGTATAGACTTTTCACTGAATCAGAATTTTCTAGTTGAAAGAAGACATTAGTGTCCTCTGGTTTAGTATATATGCAAGATATGAGTTGACTTTTTAAAGACCCAATGCTTTGTCCTCCTGTCTCTGCACACACACAGAACTCATACTTCCTCCAGGTGCTTTTATACCTTGTTGACCAGCTCTGTGCTGTTCACTTGTTCTTTCACTGAACCAACTTCTGTCTCCATGCAGCTTTCAGGTGTCATTGCTCCTCCTTCTTACTGGGGAAACCACAGGATAAGTATGGCTCCACTTTCACTTGACAGGCTTTTGTATCTTTAACCACAGGGTCTCTTCCTTTTGTGTTCTATTCCTCAAGTTAACTACCCTTATGCTATGGCTTCTAGTCTCTTCCTATTCTAGTTGCTCTCCTTTAGACTAGCTCCTATCTCACAACATTCTTTGAGTTTATGGTCCAGAGATGAACAAATTCCAGGTATGACCTAACTAGCTCAGAGCATCAGAGAGACTATTTTTTACCTTATCCTGGCTATTATTTATCAATGAGTGTGACTTTGTATCACATTGACTCTTTGATTGCCACATCCCATTGTTGTCACATATTGACATTCATTTTACTAAAAATGCTCAGTTTAGTCACCACCTCCTCCCCTCTCCATTCTGTAGTTGCTCAATTAGGAGTTTTTCTTTTTAACTAAAGGGCAGGACTTCAAATGTGTCCCTGTGTAACTCTACCTGGTTAGATGTGGGCCTTTAAGCTCTTTTATATCCTGATTCTGTCATTCATTTTATTAACTCTCCTTTGCAGCTTGAAATCACCTTATTCTTCCCCTAGACCACATCCCTTCCCCTAATAAAGTTTGCCACTGCTCCTTCAATCTGTCTTAAACAAGTTTTACCACATGTCTGTGAGGATCTCTGTTGCTGATTTTAAGTATCTATGAATTTGTTTTCTGGCATATATGTATGTGTTCTATAATATGTAACACAATCACAATTCCTCTATTAGATTTCAAACTCCTTCTGTCAGGTATCTTCTGTTTCCTCTTCACAGTTTTTCTTAACCTTTAAGTATGCAGTAAATATTATTGACATTGACTGAATGATGGTTGACGGCTGACAAATAAGGGGGAGATGGTAACTTGGTGTTTCAGATATGACAGAAGGGTGCTTAGGCAATGCCTTTTAATAAATAAAACCTTTGTTAGCAAAATAGAAGGTTCAAATGAAGGTATATGTGCGTAAAAGTAGATTATAATTTGTTTATTCCTTTAAGGCCCTGGCCCAGGGTGATTGTAGTTAGCTGAAAGCCAAGTATTTTGCATTGGATTTTAAAATAAATCGGAAGTAGATGACTCAGAAATGGGTGACTCAATAAAATTATAAACAAATCCCTTGCCACAGTGACTCTTGTTAATTAAATGTCTGAGACAGCAAAATCAAAACAGGAGAAATTGATATACAATTTAGAAGCAAGGCCACAGAATTAGTTCTTTCAGCTGGAGACACCTTAACTCTGTAAGCATCTAACATTTTTAAAGGAATAGGAATGGGTCTTAGTTTATTCTGCAAGGATGACTTAAAGTTAAATTTCACTTTATCTCGTTTAGATCAAGCACATCAAGCCTCATCCATTCTAATACCTTTCTTAAATGTTAGGAGAATAACTTCCAAGCAAACTTTTTCTTTGCCTGCTATAATATACTTTCCTTTGGTAACTAAAAAAATGGATACTTTTTTTCCCTTTTTTTTATTACTGTACTTTAGATGAAGGTTTACAGAATAAACTAGCTTCTCATTAAGCAATTAGTACACATACGGTTTTGTGTGCATGTGAAAGCTGGACAATGAATAAGGAAGATTGAAGAAGGATTGATGCCTTTGAATAGTGCTGTTTGCGAAGAATATTGAATATACCATGGGCTGCCGAAAGAATGAACAAATCTGTCTTGGAAGAAGTACAACCAGAATGCTCCTTAGAAGCAAGGATGGTGAAACTATGTCTCACATACTTTGGACATGTTATCGGGAGGGATCAGTCCCTGGAGAGGGACATCATGCTTGGTAAAGTAGAGGGCTAGCGAAAAAGACGAAGACCCTCAACAAGATGGATTGACACAGTGGTTGCAACAACAGGCTCGAGCATAACAACAATTGTAAGGATGGCACAGGATTGGGCAGTGTTTTGTTTTGTTGTACATAGGGTCGCTATGAGTTGGAATCGACTCGATGGCACCTAACAATAACAACATTGTTTTGTGACATTGGTTACTAACCCCACGACATGTCAACACTCTCCCTTCTCAAACTTGGCTTCCCTATTACCAGCTTTCTTGTCCCCTCCTGCCTCCTAGTCCTTGTCCCCACCTTGGGCTGGTGTGCCCCTTGAGTCTTATTTTGTTTTATGGGCCTGTCTAATCTTTGGCTTAAGGGTGAACCTTAGAAGTAAAAAAAAGCATACTTTTTTTAACATAGTACTAGAAAATGGATTTTGAATACTTCAGAAACATCACAGGGTTAAAAAAAATAGCACGTTATAAAAAGTATATTTAGTACCACCCGATTTTATAAATATATATAATTACACGTATGCTTATTCAAAGAGAGAAAAGGTTAAAGGTATGAACACTTACATACACTTGCCACTGAACAATTAAGTGTTTATTTCAGAGTAGTAGAATTACAGATACTCATAAATACTCACTTTTTTGTTTGTATTTTCTGTTGTAAGCGTTTATTTTGCTATAAGAAGAGAAAGAATAATTTTGTTAATTAAAAAGTTCCCCAAAGCATTTTTATCATAATAAAAAATGGAGATGAACAAAATGTCTCTCAACAGGGGAATGTCTAAGTACACAAGATAATGAGTAAGAAATAAAATTAAGCAGTGGAAAAAGATTCTTGTGGTCATTTTAAAGGCTGATCAACATTCAGATTTCCCATCGCATCAGATAGCAAGACTTTCCAACTTTCTGAAACAATAATTGTTATGAACAGTAAAAACATAGAGTTTAGCTTTCCCTGACTGTCTAAAATAGAATTGGGGGGAGAAAATACAGTTTAAGCAAGCATACATTTATTTTTGATAATAGTTTTAATGTTCTCTAGTGAAAACAGCAAGAGAATGGCGAGCAGCAGATGACATCAGCTCGTGTCTCCCCCTGCCCTTAGCTGGCATCAATGAGTGCTGCAAAGAACCACACAAGGATTTGAGAGCTTAGCAGAAATACACTTTGATATTGAAAATGGTAATGAGTTTCTCCTCATTTCCTCATTGCACATCATGCCGTAGCATATCCTTTGTCGGAGCTGTGCAGTCGGCATGTGTAAGACTGTTTGCCCTGCAATGTGATTGGAGCATGTTTATGCAGAGATGAATACTGCAGTGCCTCAGGGTGCCCCACACACTCCACTGTCCAGCACTGGCCACAAGAGGCAATGGCATGGCATTTTTTTGCTGCACATACCAAATCTACCTTTTTTCAGTTTTATTGGAGTGAAATATTTGCCAATTCAACCATTTTTACGAATATAATTCAGTGATGTTAATTGCATTCACAGTGTTGCATAACTGTTATCACTGTTTCCAATGTTTTTCATCACCATTAACAAAAACTCAGTGCCCCTTAAATAATACCACCCCATTTTGCCCTCCTGCTTGCCCCTGGTAACCACTTAAATTTTTGTCTCTGTATTTACCTATTCTAGATATTTCATCTAAGAGGGATCTACAGGATTAGTCCTTTTGTGTCCAGCTTATTTCACTCAATGTTTTCAAGTTTCATCCAAGTTGCAGCATATATCTGAACTTCATTGCTCTTTATGACTAAATAATGTTCCATTGTATGTATATACCACCTTCTGTTCATCCATCTGTTGATGAACACTTGTGTTGTTTCCACCTTTTGGCTATCGTGAACAATGCTGCAATGAAATATTGGAGTACAGTATCTGTGTGAGTCCCTGTTTTAAAATTTTGGGGTACATTCCTAGGAGTGGAATTGCTGAGTCATAAGGTACTTCTATGTTTAACTTTTTGAGGAACTGCCAAACTGTTTTCCACAGCAGCTGTACCATTTTACAATCCTATCAGCAATGCACGAGGGTTCAGATTTCTCCACACCAAATCCGTTTTTGACAGTGCTTAAAAAGTGGAAATGTTTGTGACTGAGAGAGTTTGTTTTTGGTAAAGGGAAGTTAATCAATTCTTTTTTTTTTTAATAAACACCTTATTAAAGTTATTAAGTAATTTTCAACAAGGCAGCCTTTTTTTCTGCTTTCTATATTAGTGAGTGATTCTCTTTAATCCTAATACAACTGTGGTCTTCCAACATTGAATTTAGCACAGAATAAGAAGCATCATTTAATCCTGTAAGAAATTATGTGTAATGAACCAATGCCAGGACAGGGATGGAGCTATCTTAGAAACTATACAGAAAATCCAGATCTGTGAAATGCAAATGGAAAACAGAGGAGTCTATTTACATAGAGTTCGTTAAGTATCCTAGGATTATTATTATGGTTCAAAACTGATAATTGATAGTTCTACAAATATGTGTTAGATTATCTATAAACATTCACAAAATATGTCTATAATCCTCAGGTACAAAATACTAGTATGGATTTCAAAGTCGTATAATGACTATGAGGTTTATGCTTTTGCAGGATACTTTGATTTGTCCCTTTTTAGTAAGAAAAAAAGCGGAGAGGGAAGCAAAGTGTTTAATTAAAGGGAAAGTGAAGTGAGAGACAGGCAGTAGACAGAGCGCTGCTGATAATGGTAGTGTTGCATACGTTTAAGAAACCGACTTTACCAACCATCACAGAGGATTTGCATTTAGACCTAATTAAATTATAAAGTAATGGAGCAGGAACTGTGTTAAGTCTTCTGATGGTGCTTCATAAATATTCATTTTAGCAATGATAGAAAATGTTCTGTTCCAAGGCTAAAACCTTCTAAATTGTATTCCTTATGAATCTTGGAAAGTCAGTGTTGCTCCTGACTTTTTTTTGTCCTTTTTAAAGGTAATTCTTATTCGGGTTAACTGAAATACTCTCCCGTAGCAGGAGAGCCCTTCAGTAAGTTGAGGAAGTTCTCTCTGTGCAAGGCTCTGAAAATGGCAGGCATTTCAGAATCTCATCCTGTAGATCATTACTGTAAAATGTCATAAGTAACTTTACTCCTCCTCAAGATTCCTTGCCTAGAATACACACTTTAATCAGAGCAAGTGTTAATAATGGTTGGCAATTTCTCCAGCTCTCTTGGAAATAAAATGGCCTTCTCAAATTACAGCTTCAGTGCATTAAGAATTACTCTGGTGGCCTAAATGTGTTAGTTAATGTGCAGCTTGAACATCTGACACACAGCCCCGAAGTTACTCAGAACTGGGGAAATCACCAACTCCTAGTTGCTGCTTGATTACCATGGCCATTTACGTAAAACCGTGGGCAGTGAAGTGTTCGCGTGTGGTTAGCAACTGTATCATAAGACTTGGGTTTATAGGAGAATAAAGTGCCCTTGAGTATCACTAGCCTGCATATGAGTATTTACCTTAATTCATATGACCTGCTTCAATGCTCCATTCCAAAGAAACACCCCTTTAAGTTTGATTTTTTGCCACATTTATACAGGAGTGTTCATAGTTCAAGAATAAATATTAAATGATATTTAAATTTTAATATTTAAACTTCCAAGTAAGTTTGTTTGTATATTTTTTTTTCCCTTAAGGAACTGAATTAATTCTTAAATATGTTTTCCTTGAACCTTATTTTAGTTAAATTGTATAATATTTATTTTTTGAGCTGGGAATGTGGGAGATTATACAATGCTCTATAATAATTTCAAACCTGAACTTCCTTTTCTTTTAATGTCAATGAAAACTTGTTCCTATTTATTTAGCACTTTTAGTGTATCTGAGAGCCGGCTGCACCTTATCTGAAATGTAAGTTAAAGTAAAAACCTTTTATATTCTCAATAAATGATCAACTACGGTCTTCATTATTTTCATGGTCAGCAAAGTCAACATTCAACCTTCAATATTTAACAAATATTTTAGTGCTTACTATGCACCAGGCACTTTTCTACATTCTGGAGGAAGCCAGATGTAGAATCACAAGTATATCAATTATAACAGAGAAGTGAAGGGTGTCTTAGGGCCGCGTAAGAGGAGGACAGCATTTCATTCTAGAGGTGGAAGAGTGGAGAGCTGTAGGGCAAGATGTTAGAACAGGTAACTTTTTATGAATTAACCAGGAAGCTATGAAATTATTAGGAGTTTAGAGGAGGGAAAGGAATGTTGGCAAATGAGATGGAGACAGATAATACAGTGATTTGGCATTTATTCAAGAAGAGCTTAGAAGCCATTTTGGTTTCTAGTAAAAAATGAACGCAGAAAAGCAAGTGCAGATGCACATGGCCACTTGGGAGGCCATGTCTATAGCCAAGGCAAGAAATGAGGATGAAAGTCATTGTCTTTTACCTGTAAAATTGATCACTGTCTCTGCCCCACCTCCCTGCCAGGCTTAGGTTACCCATGGTCTGAGCAAGAGATGGACAGACATGCATTGATTTCGACTTTTATTCTGATTTGTTTGCTTTATGCGAGATGAATTCCCCCTGATGCAACATCTGTAACGCATTTATATAAAGACGAGATATCTTCTGTTCCCTCCAGTGACCTTCCCTCCCTGTCCTCGTAACTGCTGTTTCTTCATTCTCCGCTTGACATCCTTCACTGTTGCTGTCCTTGTCTTGCCTTAGTTTCCGGTTAGGTTCATTCTGCAATGGGACTTTTCTTAGGTGTGATCCCTTCTATTTACTTTGGTTAACTTGAAATATACCTAGTTAACTGTGATAAACCCTCCTGAGGGCAGCATGGTGCTAAATCTCAGTAACGTAAGGGTTGCACATTATATGTAGAGGAACAATTCCCTGCCAGTCTTTGAAACTGAGGAGTGCCCTATACTTCTGCATATCTCGTTAGTTGTGAACAATTCATCTTTATCTTTTAAAAGTAGTAGAATAAGCAAAATGTTGATATAATTCAATGAATTCATAGTTGAAACTTAAGGACTTAAGATAGTTTTACTGATTCAGATATAAAAACTGTAGTTAATCCTGAGACATTTTACACCTCTTACCCATACTATATTTTTTTTTAAATTGCTCAGGTTCATGAAAATCTCTCTTTCCACACATCTTAAATCTACTTTCCTCTTATGCTCCTTTTTGCTTTCCTTCTTTAATGTGAAACAAGTTCTCAGCTGAGTTCTCAGTTTCCCTGGGAGGTGCTTCTCCCCAGTGCTCATGCCCCTTATGCTCTTCCGATGTGGGTCTTGTTGCCTTAAATACTTCTGTGCTTCTCATTATTCCACTTGAAATTCAGTTCAACAAACCTTTTAAGCACATCTGTCAGGCACTGGAGTTAGCACTAATGATTACAAATGAATAAGGCATGAATGCTGGGTTCTGGTGACAGACACTGGGGTGTTGGGGGGACAGACCTATAAATACATAAGTGCTGGAACAGATGTTTTCTATATTATGGGGGAGAACAGTGGGTGTACTTTGTCTGACAAATCAGTACCCTGATTACTTCCAGTGCCTCCCCCTGGACTCAAATTTTTCTGTCATCTCTCTCTCAGATTATTGAAATACCCTCCTAACCAGTTTCCTTACTTACACTCTTGCTCACCTCCAGGCTAATCTCCATGCAGCAGAGTTATTCTACAAAACATTTAATCAGGTCACATTGCATTGCTCTCTGCTCAAAGCCATACAATGGCTTTCATCTCCTTGGAGTAGAAGTCAAAGCTCTTACTGTGTCTTTTAAAGCTCCATGTGATCTGCTTTCTATCCTATGATCTGGTCTCTTCTCCCCTCACCTTCTCACATGTGCTACTCCATCTTCCTTGTGTTCCTTGAACATGCCAGGCATATTTTACATCATGGCCTTTGGACTAACTGCCCACTGCTTGGAATGTTCTTCCTCCAGGTATCCACATGGCTGGTTCTATCCTGCCCTTGGGATCACTGCTGAAATGTCACCCTATCAGTAAATCCTTCCCTATTCGTGTTATTCCATCCACCCTGGCATTCCTTGCTGTTTTTCTTCATAACACCTATGATACATTATGTCTTTTCTTGTTTATTTGTTTATTGCTTGTCTTCCTTCAACGAGAATATTGGCTCAACATAGCCAAGGGCGTTTGTCTATTTCTTCACTCCTGCATCCCCAGTTCTTAGAATGGTCCCTGGTGTATAATAGGTATTCAGTAAATACTTAAGGAAGGAAGGGAGAGAGGGAGGGATAGAGGAAGGAAAGAGAAGAAAGGAGAGAGGGAGGGAGGAAGGGAGGAAAAATGCTGAGGATTAGAATGGAAGGAGTTACGAAGAAGGAAAGAAGGAAGGCAGTAAAGGGGGAGGGAGGGAGGGAAAGGAGAGTGGGACGGTTGAGAAAGGCGAGAAGGAAGGGAGAGATGATAGAAGGAATTAGGAAAAGCTTTCCAGAGATGATGCAAACTGAGTCTTGATGTTTACCTGGGAATTATCCAGGCAAGGGAAGGTATTAAGGCAGGGAAAGGAATGTTGTTAAGGCAGAGAAAGGAAAATGTGGGGCTTTCCAGCCTCAGGAATACCTTTGCCCACTTCTTTTTATCAATGTCATGTTTTTCAAAATGTGAGACCTTTTGTAGGAACAAGAGATTATTTTATATAGTTCCTGAAAATGCCATTAACCAATTTTTAATAGCATAATGAGAAAAAAAATCTATTTTCAATGTTTCTCTTTTTTTCCATTCCTTCTTACTACAGAGGAGAAAATCTTATATTAACATTACACCACCTCTGATACTTCTTAATTCTTCCTTAATAACCCTTTTAAACAAAGACAAAACTGACCTCTTCCCCAGAGTAATAAATAGAAATGTGGATATGGCAAAACGATGCAGGTAGTAGTCTGATGTCTGAAATTGGGGGTAAATGACCTGTAAAAATTATGCTTTTCTTCAAGATCCATTGCAATTCCCACTTCATCTATGAAAACATTCCCTGACTATTACCCTCCTCACATCCTTCTTTCTTATTTTTTATTAGACTTGTATACCCTAATGTAGGTTGACCTGAAACTATTTGTTATTGCTCACTGTTATTTTGTGTCTTTTAGTTCTGTCTCCTTAAATTGATAGAAGATCCTTGATGTGAGTGATCATGTCCTACTGTCCTCCCCCTTCTGCAGCCACCACATTGCACAGCCCAGCACTGACATAACAGACAACTAGTAATATGTGTTTGTTATTTTCATCATGACTCACCTATACAATAAGGGAGGGGATTAAATAGTGTTCAGGCAGCTAAAAAACCTAAGCTTGCATTATGATTGTATGTTGTATATATATTTTTTTAAGTAAAGTGATAGAGAGCAAACATCATTTTGGGTTGCAAAACTGAAATCACTGTTTTGTCACTGTTATAAATAATATGCATATTTATTCAGTCTTGTAGGAGAAATTAGTCACTAGGGTAAAACATGAGATAATTGGAGCCAATTCCAGCACACTCAGTTTATATGCTTGAGAATTAAAACCTGATAAAACTACTGGCCAGAATAGAAAGCCATTCATAAAAACGTTAGTCTGGTATGTTTTAATGGAAGTGGGGAAAAACAGTTAATAAATTTTATTTATTAGTACCTTTAGAATGAGCCCTGGTGGCACAGTAGTTAAGCAACTGGCTGATTACTGATAGGTCAGCGGATGGAACCTACCAGCAGCTCACTGGGAGAAACATATGGCAGTCGGCTTCTGAAAAGATTACAGCCTTGGAAACTGTATGTGCCAGTTCTACTCTGTCCTACAGGGTCGTTATGAGTCAGAATCAACTCGATGACAATGGGCAGTACATTTAGATATCCTAATTGCCAGAGTCGGAATCAACTCGATGGCAACTGGTTTGGTTTATTTTTTTATTCTATTTTTTTTAATTGCCAAAGAAGATCATTGTTCCATTGCTTTACTATTACAAATGGGGCCGGCAATCTATTTTTATTGGAAACTCTTAAGGTATTAAACATTATTGTGAGCAACAGCTACTGAGATTGCCTTAAATGTCCGTTACTCTGACACCATTTTCTGTGATTGATTAAATGTGAACAATGTGAATAACAATAGGTAATACTCATAGAATATTTGTTGCTCGCCAGACACTGCTGTAAGCACTTCAGGTGTTTTAACTCATCCAACTACCACAATACTATGAGGTAGGTACTCCTATTAGCTTTATTTTACCAGAGAGGAAACTAAAGCTCAGCAAGGCTCTGTTACTTACCCAAGGTCTCACAGATAGTAAGTGGCTGAGCTGGGTGTTGACCCCCAGTGGTCTGGTGCCCAAGTTCATACCCTTAAGGCACTATCCTTGAATACCACTCAGTACCTATTAGGGATTGAACTGTGCCCCCTAAAAGTATGTGTTGAAATTCTAACCCCTGTACTTGTAAATATGACCGTTTGGCAATAGGGTTTTCGTTACATTAATGAGGTCATACCAGAGTAGGGTATGCCCTAAACCTAATCAATTCTGAGTTACTGAAACAGCAGTACAGACACAGACATAAAGGAACACAAAGGTACATCCAGAACTCCCAGGAAGTCTTGGGGCTGCTAACAAGGAAGAATCTCCCCCTAGAGCCAGGCCCTGTATTTAGACTCCTAGCCTCCAGATCTGTAAGAAAATGGATTTCTTTTATTTAAAGCCATTCACTTGTGGTATTTCTGTTACGGCAGCACTAGGTAACTAAGATCCTCACAAAGCTGTGGTCAAAGTAGACAAAGCAATGAGTGCCAGGGCATAGAATACATTTCAAAAGGCAGCTGTAAAACTAAGCATTTGATCCTTAAAAAGTAAGTGAATTTTTCCTGCCTTTCTTCAGGGCATTTACAATCAGAACATTTATTGGGGTTTACATTAAAATCCTAATATCTTTCTTTAAAAGAAAATGACTTTCACAGAGATTGCATGCATTTCACACAAAGTTAAAGCAATTCTTTAGAATGGGCTGGTAAAATGGGGTGAAATGCCTTTTCTATAATACATACTTACTTAATATGATTTTAAAATAAGAGAATTTTGTGTCCAAGTATTCTTTGTCTTTATGAGCAATATTGTTGTTTTTGTTGTTGTTAGTTGTCATGGAGTCGATTCTGACTCACGGTGACCCCATGTGTGAAGAGTAGAGCTGTTCCATAGGGTTTACCAGGCTGTGACCTTTCAGAAGGACATTGCCAGGCCTGCCTTACGAGGTGTCCCTAAACTCATTGCCCTCGAGTAGACTCCAACTCATAGCTACCCTACAAAACAGAGTAGAACTGCCCCATAGGGTTTCCAAGGAGCGGCTGATAGATTTGAACTGACAACAGCCGAGCACTTAACCACTGCATCACCAGGGCTCCAGGTGCACCTAGATGGGTTCAAACTGTCAACCTTTTGGCTAATAGTCACGGGCCTAATGGTTTGCGCCACCCAGGGACTCCATAAGCAATGTTAAGTATATTAAATTATGAAAGTAATTTTTCTCATTTCTCAATACCCATTACATCCAAATATAGAAAGAGTTTAACATTTTACATGAGGAATCCACAGACAATAATTTTTCAATCGCTTAGAAACTATTTTTTAACCTTGGATGACTTGTATGTGTGACCATGTGCGTTCATGTATGTGTGTGTATGTAACATGGTTCTCTAAGTGCTGGAGCAAGTGAGACTCGTGGTCACACATGCATTGTAAATGCTAAGTGATTCTTTCTTTGTCAGACTTTAATATCCTTTCAATCTATGGTTATAAAATTATACTTATTGAGGTATTAATTTTAGTTTCTCTGATAACTAATACATTTAAGGATATGATTATCCTTCTTCTATGAAAATTCTATCGAAGTCTGTTGCCCATTATTTTTTAGGAATTCTTGATATATTCTGCAATTTCTTGTTGATCTTAAGGTGTTGGAAACAGCTTCTCCCAGTGAGTTGAAGGCTTTTGAGAAGTAGAAGTGTTTTTTGGTGGGCAGAAATTTTCTTCTAAAATTTTTCCAAGTTCTGTCTTTACATTTAAGTCATATTGCATATGGAACTTGATTTTGTGTGTAGTATGTTGTTCTTGTTATATGCCATCGAGTCAGTTCCCACTTAGAGCAACCCTATCGGACGGAGTAGAACTGCTGCATAGGGTTTCCAAGAGTGTGTAGTATAACATTATAATAATCGATACCAGGTAAAGAACGCCCTTCCCTAAACACACACCTTGCTCTTCTTTAGTTTTATCTTGGTTATTCTTGGTCTTTATTACAGCCATAAATTTTTTTAAAACAGTGTATTAATTTCTTGAAATAAATAGTCATGATATTGATTGGAATTTCATTGACTCTATAGATCAATTTAAGAAGAAGTAGTATCTTCAGGATATTATGCTTTTCTATCTATAAATGAGGAATTTCTCTCCATTAATTAGGTCTCCTTTAGTGTATTCCAGTTAGTTTTATATATTGTCTTATAAAGATCTTGCGTATCATGTATTCATATACACTGTATCCTTCTGTTGCTACTACAAAATGGCAACAGCTTTAAAAATTAGGTTTCCTAAATGCTTGCTGCAAGTATATACAATTTTAATAAGTTTTATTGTCCAAATATCCAGAAAACTTGTTCAACTCTTTTATACATCTAATAATTTTTCATTTGATTCTTTTAGTCTATGTAGACAATCATTTCATCTGTGAATAATAAAAATAATTGTTTCTTCCATCCCAATTTTTATACCCTATACGTTTTATACTACTTTTTTTAAAAATATTTATTCTCTTGCTGAACTAATTATAATTAGGCCAGTGCTTCTCAAACGTTAAAATGCATATAAATCATCTGGGGATCATATTAAAAGGAAGGTCCTGGTTCAGCAGCAGGTGAAGGCCTGAGAGTCTGCATTCCTAATGAGTTTCCAGGTGAAGGTGATGATGCTAGTTGACTTTTAGGGGGTTGGTAAATAGAAATGAAGAGAAAAAGCATTCTTTCTTTGTTCCTAAATTTAAACAGCATGATCCCAACATTTCACCATCAATTATAATATTTTCTGTAAATATTTTATTAGATATCTTTTATCAGTTTTAGTAAGTTCCCTTTTATTCTGTTATATATTTTTATCATGGTTGTTGCATTTTATTGAATGGGTTTTCTGCATTTATCGAGGTATGTGTGTGGTTTTTCTCTGTTAATCTATTACTGTCATGAATTATTAGAACATCTAAATGTTTATAATCATTCAAATTATACACACCTGTATACACATACACACATATATTTTCACATGCAAATAAGTATGTGTAGCTGGTTTTATTTTCTTGTATTTAGTCTAGGTTTTTAAATCTGTCTTCATGATTTGGATTGGCCTCATACTACCCTTGAGGTTGAAAAAATTTTTTTTAGTATCTTTACAAAATAAATATGGTGTGTACCCTCTCAGTCTAAGCTCTTTAGATTTATTAACTCGTTTCTTATAATAAATTTTTGAGATATATCCTATCATCAGAATTTTACTGATAAAGGAACCGGGGTACATAGAGCTTCCATAACTTGCCTAAAGTCACACAGCTAGAAAGTAGTGGAACTAAATGTCATTATATTGTATCTATTGAACAATGAAGAGAATGATTAAAAAAAAAAAAAAAAGGTGTTTTGTTTAGTCATTGTTTCACTATTTAAGCCTTTTGTATATTTAGACTTCTAAGTTCCAGGACAGCTTCCAAGGCCACTGAAAACAGATTTAAATCTTGGTTGGGGGGAAATGTTTTTCAGGCCACCAGCAAAAGCAGGACCCTTGGTAATTTGTAACAATTGCCCGCCTTCTGGAGACCTGGTGGCGCAGTGGTTAAGCACTTAGCTACTAACCCCAAAGGTTGGCAGTTCGAACCCACCAGCTGCTCTATGGGAAAAGGTTGTGGCAGTCTTGGAAACCCTACAGGGCAATTCTACTCTGTCCTACTCTGCCCTGTAGGGTCGCTATGAGCAGGGGCAGATTATCCAATAGACAAGTTAAGCATGGTACTTGCCTTGCTTACCAGATCATCTGTAGTGAACAATCAAAGGTGTGATGAAACCTATGTGAAATTGTTCACTACAGATTAATAAGTAAGCACATGTAAGCCGGTGCTTACCTTGCTTTCTGGATCACCCGCCCCTGTCAGGAATGGTAAACTAGAAAAGAGGCTTTGATTCTGTAGAAAGATGTTGTGGGATTGGGAGAGAGACAGATGCCAGGTATACCTAGAAACAGAATCTTTGATGTGGTGAAAAAATGTGAAATTGTTCACTACAAATGATCTGGTAAGCAAGGTAAGCACCGTGCTTACCTTGCCTATTGGATAATACGCCCCTGGCTATGAATTGGAATTGACTCCATGGCAGTGGGTTTGGGAGTTTTTTGCCCACCCTCTGCACCAATGGGCTCTCGCATAACGATTGTGAGGATGGCACTGGACTGGGCGGTGTTTCAGTTCTGTTGTATGTAGGGTCGTTAAGAGTAGGAGCCGACTAGATGGTTCCTATCAACTCTATCAGTAGTGGTGCTAGATCTTACATTGTAAATTGAAGCAGGCAAGCACTTTCCTTGGCTTTGTAGCTTAGTGGCCTATGCCCAAAACCTGATTTACCTAATGATTTCATTTAATGTAGGAAACCCTGGTGGCATAGTGGTTAAGAGTTCAGCCGCTAACCAAAAGGTCAATAGTTTGAACCCATCAGGCGTTCCTTAGAAACCCTATGGGGCAGTTCTACTGTCTTAGACGGTCGCTATGAGTTGAAATTGACTGGATGGCAACAGGTTTTCATTTAATGTACAGACTTTTTCTTGAATTCGCCTGTGACTTAGCATAATTAAATAATAGGTGGATGTCTGTCCTTTTAAAAAAATCTTTCAGGAAATCATTTAGCCCTCATATCCTGACTTTCACTTTATGAAGGTTTCCTTTATAACTTTATAACAATCTCTCTTCCAAAGATAGACTAAACCCATTGCTGTTGAGTAGATTCCAACCAGGGCTTTGAGCCAGTTTGTTCTGGTTCTAATCCCTGCTGATAATTTGCATTGCCACCACAGAAATACTGAATCAGAATTACAGTTTAACAAGATCCCCAGGTGATTCTTATGTATAATAAATTTTGAGAGCTACTGCTCTACCAGTGGTTCTCAGAATTGCTCCCTAACTACAAGCATTAGCATTACCTGGGAACTTGTTAGAAATGCAAATTCTCAGCAGAAGTTTGAACCAGAACGAACCAGTTCAAAGTCCTAATTCCAACACGTGGTGATCTCATGTGTTACAGAGTAAAACTAAGCCCCATAGGGTCTTTTTGACTATAGGCTTTTACAGAAGCAGATTGCCAGGCCTTTCTTCTGTGGCACTGCTAGGTGGGTTAAACTGCCAATCTTTAGGTTAGTAGCCAAGAGCAAAACATTTATGCCACTTAAGGACCTTCAGTCTCTCTTACTGAAATTTAAAACTATTTCCTCACAGCTAACTTCAGAAAGATGGAAGAGACTGCCATTATTCTTCATGAAATTTCCTTGTACGTGCTGAAGCATGCTGATTTCATACCACTCATTGTTTTAATCTTCAAGTTCCTTCTCACATGATTTTTCTTTAATTCTTATTTATTTATTGGCATGTTGGGAGCAGCACCTTTCAGTGTAAGAAATTTTACTTTAACAATTCAAATTGTTTTTCTTTGCTGCATAGGTATTATGATACAGAGGAAAATACAGACACTGTCCTGCTCATGACATGTATGAACTGCACAGATCACTTAATCTCTTAAAGATGGTTTCCTCATTTGTGATGGGAGGTTGAACTAGGCTGTCTTTTACCTCCCTTCAAGCCCTAATGTTAAAGATTTTGCTCATCCTTATCTAGTGTTTTCTCATTAAAGCAAAGATATACATAATTAATATGATGCATTATTTTCCTAGGGGGTTGAAAAACCCATTATTTAGAAGACGTGGTAGACTGATTTGGGTCAATATCATTCTTGACTCCATTTTATATCTCATTAATATTATTAATATGGTCTATAGTTGCTAAATATTTCCAAATCTTGATCTTCTTTTGGCCATTTTCCTGTTGACAACTTTGAAATGATAGATTTAGGGGAGGGAATACAAAAACAATATTAAATCCTCCTAACAAAAAGTAAATGTATTTAAATAGCCATGCCCACAATCACTGATTATTAAAAAGATACGGGCAGAAGAAGTCTCTATATTTTATCTCATTGTTTAAGAGAAATACTTTGCCCTTCATATCTATCATTGATCATTTGAAAAACACACTTGGACTTTGGAAACTGTATGTAAGGTATTTGTACATTAATAAGAAAACAAAATAAATTGTATAGTCAGGTACTTTATCTGAATTTTGTAGTTTGACATGTTTTTCTTTTTAAATTAGACATCGCCTAATTTCTTTCCAAAAACAGAAAAATAACTTTCACTCTTTGTCCTTGGTACTGCTTCATACTTGCCTGCTCAGTGATACTGCTATTTTGTGATAATAAGATTTTATTAGAGAAAGTATGTCTATCTGTTCTTGAACATTAACCTAATTTCATTTTTACAAATATCCCTTGACTTGACTTACATAAACTGATTTCTGAATGAATACTATCTTTCTGGCTTCCGCTCCACTGAAATGGAAAACCCAATGTTAAACATGAAGGTAAAGCTTACATTCGTGAATCTAGAAATTTGCTTTTACCAGTCCAGTTGGGTTGGACTTTCCTGAAGTGAAATTGGAGAGACATTTCAAAATGTTTACCTCATGTTCATTCATCTATTTTTCTTCTTTTTCTATTAGGTCTGGTTGAAAAATAGGTTTCATTGATTGGTAGTTACTTCCTAGAATACATCTTTAAAAAGATAATGAGACATATGAGGCATATGAGGTTCCCAGGCTCAGCAAAGAAGAGTGTGTTGATAGATTAGTGATTCTGTAATAGGCTTGCAAACAGTGGATTTGATATTACTGACCCAGAGAGGACCGTAACCATAATAGAATTGGAGGCAGAGAAAAGATCTTCAGGTTATTTGCCTAGATCTCTCTTTCCAGGAGACAAGTTGCCACAACATCCAAAAGGGGATTTCATAATCTGGTATTCAATAGTAGAGCTTAAATTTTTCTTTCTTCTCACTTAACACTGACTCTTTATAATTTCAGACATTTTATATGACTCTTAGCAACTAAGCATACGAACCATATGTTAAAACTGGGTGTAGTCAAAAGTTTAGAAGGCCATATGCATTTTATATTTTGTTTATATTCTGAAACACCAAACTTTACTGCACGCTTGTCAACAAATTACCACATTTTCTTGTAAGTTTTATTAGGAATAGCTCATAGAGTGCTGAGTCCATGGAACAGGAATCTTATGTTGAAGGCTGTGTCTTTCTATAATGCTCATTAGAAAATTATATAGAAGAGCTTCCAAAGTCATATTGTCCAACTGGGTCTAACGTGTCCTCTTATTATATCATCTAAGGAAAATGAATTGATTGGACATTATTTTTTCATCATAAAGCCACATCAGATACCTAGTAACCTGTGCTCTTCTACATATTTGGAAAATGTTTATTTGTTTTGATATTTATGTAAGTGAAACTGGAGAACAACGTTATGATTGCACTTTTAGATCTTATTTTAAAGAAATTTATACTTTTTTTCGATTTTTGTGAATTCACAAAAATAATTACTAAGAATCTTTCTCCAATACAGACAGATGGTATTTTAGTCAACAGGTACAACTGAAATTTTTAAAATTTGTATTAGTTCCTGGGATGGTTAAGGTCATTTGGCTGGGCCATGATTCTCAGTGGTTTGGCAGTTATGTAACAATGTAGTTTGGCAGTTATGTAATGATGTAATTTGGCAGTTACGTAATGATGTAGTCATCCTCCATGACGTACACTGATGTGATCAGCCAATTAGTTGTAAAGGGAGTTTCCTCGGGGGCGTGGCCTGCATCCAGTATATATACGGACGTTCTGGCAAAGCTCGTTTGCTTGTTTTGGATCCTGCGTCTGCCTTGTCATCAACTTACCTCTGGTTCTTGGGATTTGAGCCAGCAGTCTGCCATATTGCCTTTTGATCATGGGGTTCGTTGGCTTCTGCAGCCTGTGAACTAGCAGCCTGCTGTCTTACATGCTGATCTTGGATTTGTCAGCCTCCGCAGCCCATGAGCCAGCAGCCTGCAGTCTGACCTGCTGATCTTGGGATCGTCAGCCCCTGCAGTTACATGAGTCAGGAGAAGCCTCCAGCCTGACACCTGACCTATGGATTTGGATTTTGCCAGCCTCTGCAGCCACATGAGCCATTTCTTTGAGATAAATTTCTCTCTCTTTCTCTACATATATATGTATGTACACACACACAGAGAGATAGATAGATATGCTTCACTGATTTTGCTTCTCTAGAGAACCCATCCTAAGACAGTTCCTAAATAAATATACAATGTAGTGTTTTAAAAATTATTTAGCTATACTTCTACCACTAAAATACAACTGTTTTAATTTCCTCGTTCCCTTTTTTGATAGTTGAGATTGTATGTCAACTTGGCTAGGCCATGAGGCTCAGTGTTTTAGCAGTTGTATAATGTTGTGATCACTTCCCCATTGAAATTTGATATGTGATCACCCCCATGATGGAATCTACTGAGTGGTACTGGTGGGGGTGGAGCCTGTGGCAGCTCACCACCCCCTCAGCTTCATCTCTCTGCCTTCCACCGGTTACTTTCTGCCTGCTCGCCTTGCCAAAGTTTTTGGGTTGTTCCAGACTCAGCAGCTGCCTCTTGTTGTCTCACCTCCAGTTCTTGGGACTTGATCTAGCAATTTACCTGTCAATCTTGGACTTCGTCCATCTTCACAGCCTGCAAGCAAGAGTCCTGTTCCCTGACCTGCCGTTCTTGGGTTCACCAGCCCCTGCAGCTACGTGAATCAGGAGAAACCTTGCGGTCTTGTCTGCTGATCTTGGAATTCATGGACCTTCACAGTCTGTGAGTGGGAGCCATGCTTTCTGACCTGCCGACCTGGGGTTCACCAGCTTCTGTGGCTGCATGAATTGGGAGAGGCCTCTACCACGATCCACAGACTTGGGACATTTTAGCCTCTACAATCGCATGAGCTGTTCCCTTGCTATAAATCTCTCTCTATATATACTTATACGCTTTACTGGTTTTGCTTCTCTAGAGAACCCAGCCTAAGACACCTTTCAAATGTTGCCCATTTGTATACATATTTTATGTAGCTATAATAATAATCATACAGGATTTTTCCCCCTTTAAAATACTGCTTCTCATGGTAAACACTATTCTGATTTCTAACACGAGAGATGACATTATTCACTAAAGAATGTCCGGCTTCTTTTCCTTAACATTATATCTGGGAGATTCACCTGTGTTTATATGTACAGTTGTAATTCATTTTCATTCTTGGCATTTTATAATATTCACTCATAGGAATATGCTATACATTTTCATCCATTTTATTGTTGATAGACATTGTGTTTGTTTTTATTTGGAGCTATTACAAATCACACTTGTATGAACATGATTGTAAATATCTTTTGTTGTACATAAGTACACATTTCTGTTGGGTCTATAGCCAGAAGTAGGATTGCTAGATCATGGGGTATGAGGTTTATTTTATTTTTTTATTTTTAGAAGATACTGTCAAACAGTTTTTCCAGATAGTTGTACCAATTTAGAATCCACCCAACACTGTTTCTGTTTCTTGGTTCTCCACACTCTTGTCAACATTTGGTATTGTCTGTTTCTTTAGCCATTTTGGTAGGTACGTAGTGGTATTTCATTGTAGTTTTAATTTGCATTTTCCTGATGTCTAATGTTTGTGCCCTTTTAGAAAAACAGTTCCGTGCCATTTTTATCTATTTTTTTCAAGTTTTCTGTACTAGAAAGTATTCTTCTAGATAGTTACTTCACTATTTTGCTGGAAATTACTTCAGTCTGTTTAAAATATCATCTAATAATTTCACTGTGCACTAGCTATTCTTAACTTTCTCCTTCTTTTCAAAGTGTTTTAAAATAATTTTTTCACTACTTTTGCAGTCAACCTTTATTCAGTCTGTCTTTGAGCTCCCCCTGCTGTTTTCTATTTAAATTACAAACCTGTTGATTACACATAATCGGCTTTAAAATGATAGATTCTTAGATGAGCTATTTTAAACAGACATGTTAATTTTTCCAAAGACTGCAAGTGTCAAATCAATTTAGAAACTAACTCAGGGCAAAAGAAATATTAGAATAAACACTTAAAATATAAAGTAGTACTTTAAAATACTTGTCATATAAAACTATTTGTAATAAAATAGTAAATTAACAGTTCAAATTATTGAAAATGAGGCAAACTACTTAGTCATATGTTATCTTCTCAGATACAAGGTGTGATGGTTAAGACTGTGTGTCAACTTGGCTGGGCCATGATTCTCAGTGTTTATATATGATCATTCCCATAGTGGGATATGCTGTGAGTAGCCAGTCAGCTGAAAGGGAGTTTCCTTGGTGGTGTGGACTGCATCCCAATATAAGCAGACATTCTGGTTTTTTGCTCGCTCTGGATCCTGCGGCTGCCTCCTGTTCGTCTGACTTCTGATTCTTTGGACTTGAGCTATCAGCTTATCTGCCAGTCTTGGGATTCATGGATCTTCACAGCCTGTGAGTGGAGTCCTGCTCTCTGTCCTGCTGGTCTTGGGTTTGCCAGCCCCTGCAGCTACATGACTCAGGAGAAGCCTTGCTGTCTTGCTTGCCAATCTTGGGATTTGTGGATATTCACAGCCTGTGAGCAAGAGCCCTGCTTCCTGACCTGCCGATCTTGGGTTCGCCAGCCCCTGTAGCTACATGAACCAGGAGAAGCCTCTATCCTCATCTGCGGACTTGGGACATTTCAGCCTCTGCAATCATGTTAGCTGTTTCTTTGATATAAATCTCTCTCTATATATATTTATATGTTTTACTGGTTTTGCTTCTCTATAGAAGCCAGTTTAAGACATAAGGTAAGCATGGTGAAATCAGTAACATGATTTATATCTTTTTTTGCCTCCTTGATTTCCTAGAATATTTAACATAATATAATTTAGTAATTAACTATTTGAAAAACTCTAAAGGAATTTATTCAATTGTCCTGCATCATTTCAAATTCACTGCATACATTTATTAGGATTTGTTGTTCTTAGGTGCCAATGAGTCAGTTCTAACTCATAACGACCCTATATACAACAGGAAGAAACACTGCCCAGTCCTGTGCCATCCTCACAATCGTTGCTATGTTTGAGCCCATTGTTGCAGTGACTGTGTCAGTCCATCTCACTTTTTTTTGGGATAAGTTCAATAATATGTGTAAAATGCTTAGCACAGTGCTTGGCACACAATAAATTCTAAGCTGTATTTTTAAACGGCTATTGTATTATGAGTAAGTGTTAAGCTGGCATTTTTCCTTTTGAGAATGTGCTATTTAAATGTTGAAAGTCTGCTTTTCCCCTGTCCATGTTAATTTTCTTAACATTAGTTTTGGAAATGGTGCCACATACCCTCATATTAATGCACATCAAGGGGTCAATCAAATGTAGGTGTAAAAAGAGTAATTTTCTGCTCCTCTTAGCCCCCTCTGCTAATAATGATGTTTGAACATATTCTAGAAAGACTGTTGATGCCAGAGCCAATTCAGAATTAGGCAGGTAGATGTTTTTAATTACTGCTAATAATAATATCACTTCCCCCATTCTCTTCTAAGTTCTTCTTGCTGTATTAAAGCTGCAGTTCCCCTAGGCTAGCTTCTCTGTGTGACCTAGGAATACATGTTATTTTAGCTTTTTACTCCCTTCCTAAGGAGAAGAGCAGAGGACGAGAACCAGATAACCAAGATCTAGGAGATAAAATTGTTGTAGTACCATGTACATGCATGATTGATCCCATCTAAATTTTGGTTCAAATGTTGAGACTGATGATGCCATATACACACCAAGAGAATAAGAGAAGTCTTATAACTTTTGGGGGAGAGCAAGGCAAATTCTCCAGGCAAATCTGAATTCACTTGAGAAAGCAGGGAAAAATGACTGGCTTGGGGTTTTTATGATATTTAGGGGGTGAGGCTGGACTGTTATTTCCTGGAAGAGTAGGGGCCTCTGGTTTGAATCCCCTGCTGGCACCAAAGTAGGGAGCTGGTTTTCTTAAAAGTTGTCAGCAGTCAAACACCAAAAAATAGACTCCCTATTACAGAATTCAAGATGCATAAGAGAAATGGACCACATTGGTATACAACCAATATTTTCTAGGATTGAGACTTAAGATAGCTTTTTAAAAACATATGTTTCTACTGATCGTCACAAATCATTTAACCAAATCTAACTAGCTGGGGATGTTGAAGTTTTCCACTGAATTCCAGTTATACAAGTAGGAAGAACCCTATTTACTTTAAATTATTTAAAATAACGTAAATGGATTGTTGCTAAATGTGCACATGTATATAAGTGTTACTTATCCCAATTATATTATGAAATACTGTAATACGTTGTTGCTGTTAGCTGCCATCAAGTTGGCTCACGACTCATGGCGACCCTTATGTGCCACAGAGTAGAACTGCTCCATAAGGATTTCTTGGCTGTAATCTTTTTGGAAACATATCGCCAGACTTTTCTTCTACAGAACTGCTGGGTGGGTTCCAGATGCCAATCTTTGGGTTAGTAGACGAGGGCAAACCATCTGTGTCACCAGGGGCTCCTTAATATAGTAGGTAACTTTATTAAACAGGATGATGAACTAGTATTAGGATTCAAAGGGCCTCTTTATTACTCTGTATCTCTCATGACATAATGTGAAAACGTTGCACCTAGCACATGTAATTATATTTATTGGTTGCTTATTTTTAATTCATTACTTTGTTCTTTCAATGAGTATTTTACTGTTCCCCCAACATGTCCCATACTTGGTATGCAAAAATAAATAATATTTTGTTCCACTTGTTTGGGAAAAATAGAAATGCATTAAATAATAACAGATCTGCAATATTATAAGGTCTCTAGAAGAGAAGTATACTTGGAATCCTGAGTATGTTGCTTTAGACATCCAGAGCCTTTAAATATAAATAGATTTTAACAGAATAGATACATCATGGTGGTGAGGAAAGCTATCAATTCATTGTATGTTTCTTGTTTTATCTTCTTTTACATACTGTCTGTAGAGTCCTGACCCAATGAAAGCTTTTGCTCATATCAAAAGAGTCAACCACATTCCAGTTCAGGTGAACTTGCTAGAGTACACATGGTCATATTACTGCTACATCTTGCTGAAAGGTCATAATGACCTCCAAAATGAAACCAAACTTGAAAATCACAGCAAAACGTAGTGGAAGAATTCTGAGAACATTGACTTTAAGATTTTTATAAAGTGAGAAAATAAGACTTCAAGTTTCTTGAACTTGCATTAAACCCTGTTCTATGCATTCCATGCATCTACTCAGCATTTGTTATTTATAGATAGTCATAGATCTTAGTACCTAAGTATGTTAGACTGATATCCTTATCAATTACACAATATGCCTGCATAATCTAACTTAGCTTTCACGGAAACCTTTGGATGTACACATCGTGAGAACACTTCCATCGAGATGAGTCTGCCTATGATCTCCATCAGTTGCGTGGAGCTATGTTTCTGTTTTCATTTTCCTTTCACTTGAAAGTTCACGTTTCTGAGAATTTAATCACAGTTTCTCCTGTATCTCTTCAGCAGTAGTCATAGATGACAGACCTATTGAACTTTTATGACTTTACCACACTGTAAAATTACCTAAGAGCTTGAGAGCATGAAATTTCCATTCAGGAACAAAGGGAGTCTAACCTGTTTTTTTCCTACCCTGAATCATAGTGAAACTAGGGGATCTTCTACAGTAGGACCCTTTTTAAATTACATTATTGAATACTTTACTTGAAGCCATATACTTCTCTCTTTAGGTCCTCCTAGATTCTTTTCTCCTAGTATAGAACTTGAATCACATTTAAATAACAGTTAAAAGACTGAAACCAACTCTTCAAAAGCAACCTCAATTAAAAAAAAAAAAAAAGAATTTTTAATCTGCTATGAAATACACCCATACCTTCAAGATACTGGGATTTAAGATTAATGATAGCATACAACCAGATCCGACTCTGCTGGAATTGCACCATGCTTCAGTTCTTATAGCAATGTAAAGAAAAACAACACTTGAAGTGTTTCCTAGAGGAGAGTCTCAAAGGGGGGAAAAAAAGCCCTTTAGGAATAAAGAAGTTATCTAAGTGGAAAACAATAATACGTTCAATTTTCCTAATTGAGTTCAAAAAATTATTCACATGTTATTCACCTATTCCCCCAAGTGAACAAAATGCCTCTCCCTTTTGAATAGTCACTCCAGGTTGTAATTGAGTCAAAGTATACTGAGGAAAGCCCTATTGCTCAGAGCCCATATTTATATCTTTCTGAATCTAAGCCACATTACTGAAACAAATTTGACTCCCACAAGATGGAGATGATTAAACAGAGATCTGTTCTTTTAGGCAATTATTTGAGTGCTTCACCTCTAAAAGTTCTGTTGTGGAAGTCTGACCTCTCTCTTTGCTTTGGTGTATAGTGTCAGATGGATTTAGCGATGAATGGAAGCTACGCATGTAGGCATTCTGTTGTCTTCTGCTATTGCACATAAGTTGAATCCATCCATTAGTTATATGCCCTCCGAGCATGTTAGATGCTAAGACCCTTTTAATTTAATAAACATTTATTGAGTGATTGCTGTCTTCTAAGAGTAATGCACTATGCTAGAAGATGTGAGGGCTATAGAGATGACGAAATCACAGCCTGAATCCTCAGGAAGATTATAATTTATTGAGAACACCAGTGCAAGGAGATTGGAAGATCAATAAGACAAGATAGCCTCTCCCGTCCTCCAAAGACACTTTTAAATTTCCTGGGGAAACTGCAGGTAATTTCAGAAGTTTAGCTGTCATGTGTATGCTCATGCCTCTTCTGGCTTTGTCTACATCCCTGAACTCTCCATTAAAATTTAGACTGTTTCCTACTCCCACTTAATCATCCAGTCGACAACTCAGCCTCAGCATATCAGAATCTGAATTCATCATCTCTTTCCTGAACTGGTGCTGCCCCAGTATTTCCCCTGTATTGTTAGATAATACATCCAATCAATCACCAAGATAGCGTGAAATTCTAGTCTAAATATTTCTCAAGCCCTTCCCTTCTTATCAATCATCTTATGACTGTACTCTTTTAGGTCCTCATTAGCTCTCCCTAGACCAGTGTCACATATTCCTAACTGGCTTCCTTTGCTATAATTTTATCTCAAATGCATTGTTCATGCAGTCACTAGAGAAACCTATCAAAAACATAGATCTAACCAGGTAACCCTTCTGCTTAAAATGTTTCAATAAATTGCAGAAACTATAGAATAGGGTCCCCAAGGCCTTCAATGACTTCCCCAAACTCATTTCTTGCAGCTTTCTTTTTTTTTAAAAAAAAAATATCTTAATAGAAGTTAATTTATTGCTAAAATAAGGACCCTTTGAGAATAAATGAAAAAGCTATTAATTATATATTGGGAGAGCAGGCTCAAAGGTGGCTGAGCATATTGCCATTCCACTCTTTGTTCATGTCCAATTGATTTCATTTTCTTGTACATAACCTGCTGTTTTCATTATCTAGAGCATCTACTTTCCTCTTTCCTCCCCAGTTCCCTGTTTCTGATCATTTGAGATTCAGACTCCAGCAACCTCAGGATGCATTCCCCTAGTTTCTTGCCTCCCAGCCAGCACTTAATACCTCCCTCTATGCTCTAATACTCTGATACACATCTCTC
>NW_004444010.1:12504449-12506149 GCF_000243295.1 Trichechus manatus latirostris | reverse complement strand
TGAAAATGTTTTGGAAGTTAGTACAATCAGGAGAAAGCCTGATTTCTCTGTCCTATAGGGTTGCTATGAGTCGGAATCAACTTGACGGCAACAAATTTGTTTTTTTTTCCAGTGGGTAAGGAATTGAACAAGTTAGTTTCAGAAGTGATCAAGGATGTATATGAGTTTGCTCACAAGATCACAAAGGATAGAGAAGGCTTGTAGGGAGACAATTGTTATAGGTGGCAAGGCTAACCTGGGCTGGGTATGAACGGGAGAACATACTGACAAAAAAGGCAGCCGAGGGCTTTCTGCCTTAGCAGGTTAATTGCAGAGTAGCCTGAAGGGAATTTGAACACTGGGCCTACTGTCAGAGACTGGAAATGCATAGAACAAACCCATTTTCTCCAAAGCTTGGAATAAGGTTTGGGCCTGTCTTAGAATCTTCCGCAATCACTGATTGATATTTTTCTGGGCTTGTTGTTGGGGGAGGCTACGGATTTATCTGCTTAAAAGTCCCAACACAGGCGCGTGAGGTCTGTTGCTAGACATTTAGAACTTTCTCTGGTATTTTAGAAGACGACAGTTAGGGATAGTTAGTAGTATTTTAAAACATTGTGCAACCTTGGTTACATTTCTTTGCAATAATTAATGAAAATCACAAAGAAAAAAATTGTAAAAGCTTGGACATAGAATTTAAAGCACCGTAGATACGTGAGAGCTATGACTAACATTTGAACATTTTCCTAATATCTTGTTTTCTGTAAAAGCTAATGTGAACCAGGAGGAAACTTTCCAAGTCTTATGCTTGAGTTGACAGATCTTATTTCTATGTCAGCTTAGGATACTGACTTTCACTAACAGATGTTCAGGAATTTGTATCCTAATTCTAGCTAGCATTTATTTTTGAGATATATATATATATATATAATCCATCTTTCACGAACATGGCAATGCCTCTGAAATTGTATGGCTGTACAGCTTCTAGAAAGCTCCTTCATTACGTGTCTGGCACATTGCAATATTCTCAAATGGAACACAAAGACTCAGGCAGTTTATTTGATATTTTCCCTGCTGTTGTTGGTCTGAACTCACCAGGTAGCGTCACTCAGAGCATTACATTGTTTGTCTCACTAGGTTGCATTACATTTTCAATGCCACACTGCAGACTGTTAAAGGGAGTATTTCTCTAATCTTAATTGAGGTTACTGGGGGCAAAGCCAAGTTTACAATGTGCATATTGTTTCTAATCTTGTTACCATACATTTGTATTAAGCCATTTAATTTTTAAAGTAGTCTTTATTTAAACTGGGATAAAACTGTTTTGTAAGGTGGTCAAATGTGATCAGGACACTGTTTTATGCACAGACGTATGTTCTACCTTCTTCCATAATGTTCCAGTAGCCTGCTACTATGCGCATCCTCTTGGCTTTGGGTGGCCATATGAATATAACTGAAACGTTAATATATTTTACAAATAAACATAATCACTCTACCCACCTACTGTGAAGGGTGGTAAAATACCCTGCCATATCAATCTCTAGTTATTCCTTTAGTTTCTATCCTAGTAATCTACTCACACATTAAAACATTGCAATTATATATTTAAATCACCAGGACACCCATCATTTGGTCTCTAAAACATGGGTTTCTATTTTGCCAAAGAAGAAATTATTTAATTCCTGTTTATAACTGGAAGAGATTTGGTAATTTAATAGGCA
>NW_004444010.1:12501158-12502975 GCF_000243295.1 Trichechus manatus latirostris | reverse complement strand
TACCCAACATTATAACTTTAGTAAATAAAGCTACATTTTCTCTTATTCCTCCTCTTGTCTGGGCAAACTAAAATCCATCCAGTGACTCCTAAGTTCTCATAATAAGAACATAGTAATGAAGGTCAATTTCTATGTCTTGTACATTATATTTAATTATAGCATTTGTTCTAATTAGGTGGTTAGTTAAAATAAGAAATAAGGGATCATGTTCCTTTTGGATTTGTATGGATATGCATTCATTTGAACAGCAATATTTAAAGTACTGTATTTATTTCATCTTTCTAGAGAACTACTGAGAAAAATGTTTAAATTTTACATAATCTGGTTATCAATTACTATTCAAAATGAGAGTACAGAGAAAGTTTTCCAAAAATTTTAGATGAAATTTTCTTTCCATGTTGTGCAATTTTCCTGTATAGTGGAGAGTTAATTGACATTTTATCAATAACTATTGACATAAAACATTTTAGCTTGCTTCAAGGGCATTTTCTAGAAAGTTACTGCTCAATATTATAAATGAAATGAGGTAGAAGGTAATGGTGTATTGTAAAGTAAGGGATGGAGAAGAGAATAAATATCTGAGAGGTACCCACTATGTGTCATGCACTTCATGTAGGATATCTGATTTAAAGTTAACCTCAGCTCTCTGCTCGGAAGTATCTATTATCAACTATCATTTTATTTTTTTAAATAATGAGATACTTGAAATGTATAGAGAAGTCCAGAGAGTAATATAAAACCACACATATACTCGTTACCCAGAAGTAACTAATATTAACCATCTCATCATATGGCAAATTTGCTTCTGATAATTAAAAAAATAAATGAAACATTACATATATACTTGAAATAACTTTTAGACTCTCCATGTTTGAGCTAAGAAAGGTAAGCTCAGAGAGAGATGAAGTAGCTTGCCCAAATTCACTTGGCTAGTAAGTAAAGATTTGATCCTGTATTTGCAGGCTCTGAAGCTCATGTTCTTTCCCTCCACTATCCAGTCTCCCAATCTCCTCCCTAAGGAGCTCATAATTCCATACGGAGACATACTTTGTAAGGTGGGGGAAATGAGCCTTTTACTTTTATAGTACCATGCTATCAGTTGCCAGTCCATTTCAGTGCATAATAAAATAGTGTATGTTTACCTGTTCAATTCTTGTCTGTACTAGGTCAAGAAAAGATAACCTGGTAATGATGGCTTTCTTTACCTCCATTTAGTGTCATGAGTCATTATAGGCCACAATTGCCGGTGTAAAGGAATGCGCGAGAACAATAGATGGAGAGTGTAGCAAATAAGCGATATTGCATTTCCAAATGGTTTACATTCTGTGCATGAACATGTATTCTCTAAACGGAATATTTAAAAGTTCAGAAACTATTCCTAGTTGTTTTGTTTGTTTTGCACTTTGGTTATTTACCTCTCTAGCCTCATCTGTAAAGTGGGGATCATGGTATGTATCTCATAGGACTCATAGAATAAAATGAGATGAGGTATGTGAAAGTACTGGACAGAGTAACTGGCATAAAGGAGTTACTCAATGCCTATTTGTTGAATTTATTATAGTCATGTAAAAACAAGCTGTTTTATGTGTGATGATAGGGCTGGGAAGAAATCAATATATTAACTATTTGCTAATAATTTTATGTGACTAAGTTTAACTTAGAAATTTGGAAGACAGCTACCTGGCCAACCAACTGAAAGAGATCAATATTTGTGCCCATTCTAAAGAAAGGTGATCTAACAGAACGTGGAAATTACTGAAAAATATTTTTAAATCAATGCAAGTAAAATTTTCTGAAGATAATTAAAAAAAAAAAAA
>NW_004444010.1:12497170-12499407 GCF_000243295.1 Trichechus manatus latirostris | reverse complement strand
TAACCCAAAGGTTGGTGCTTCAAACCCACTCAGAGGTGCCTCGGAAGAAAGACTTGGTGATCTGCTTCAGAAAGGCCACAGCCTTGAAAACCTATGGAGCACCGTTCTACTTTGCAACACAAGGGGTTACCATGAGTCAGAATCAACTCAACAGCAACTGGTTTGTATTTTCTTCGGTTTTACTCCACAGTTAAATTAGAAAAGGGAAAAAAAATTCCACCTGACTAATTAAGAAAAATAAATAACCCAAACCCTTTGCAACTGAGCCAATTCCAACCTATAGCGACCATATAGAACAGAGTAGAACTGCCCTATAGTGTTTCTAAGGACTGGCTGGTGGATTCAAACTGCTGACCTTTTGGTTAGCAGCCTGAGCTTTTAACAACTGTGCCACCAGGGCTGCCTCATAAGGGTATCTAATTTTTGTGGGCATATAAGAGGGAGAAAGTCCAAGCTGGTAAGCAAGTATTTGAGAAATGATGTCTTTACTACACTGATGGTAATAACCAATTAAAATGTTATTGTTATTTTATTAAGGTAATACTGTTATTATACTTTCATTACCTCTAGAGAAATACCAGGAATTTTATTAAACACATACTTTAAAATGGTTGCAGTCTTGGATAACTATTATCATTACTATACATGTAATAAAACAACTGCACAGAGAAAGATGTGTTCTTTAGAAAACTGGTAGGTTATTAAAATATAAAGAAATAGGGAGGAAGCAGAAAATTGCATGATATTGTCAAGACTCCCTTGAGATTCAACCATGAAACAATTCTTTCATTTTAAGTTTCCTTCTCATTAATGAGTCATTTTGAGCCCTTTTTGTGGGTACAAGTAAATGAATAAGAATTTATTCCCACTGCTAATGCACCCAAAATATTCATAATTAACATGTTGAGGGTATTGAAACAATAAAGAAAAAAATGAATACTGTAATTCCATATATCTGCATTTATTAAAGTAACAAATATCTCGTATTCTTATACCAAACAACTCTGTATTTTCCAAGGAGAATTCCCTAAGATATGATTTTTAAACAATGCAATGTGACTCTCCCAAGAATTATGAAGGTCTAAAAAAATAAAGCAAATCTATTTATCAACTTAAATTACACTTGATTAAAGAATAGTTCTGACACATCGAGAGACGCTAATTAGTATTTTCTACAGGCTTGTGTTTTTCTAAGAAACAAAAGAGCCTAAGTAACTGTAAGCCTCAGGAGAAAAGTAGCGGTATTACAGAGTTGAGCAGTAGCAGCAGTTCTTATTAATATTAAAATAAAGAAATTGGCTGGGACTAGAAAACAACCCTAAGCTTATTTACCACAGAAGTTTGTGATTTTTCTCCTTTTTTAACTCATATCATTTGCAAAGCACAGATGCCTGCTACATCTGCCTCTTCCCACCCAGCCTTTAATTTTACTTACTAGCTGAACCATCAATCCTAATACCATACATCCAAAAATGTTCTGTCACGGTGATACATTTAACTATTGTATTTGAATACTTACAGATTTTCTGAAACCATGGAATATTCCAACTGTACTTCGAACACTAACTGAAGACCCAAAAGTAATTGTCCCCAGTGGTTATGTTTCATTAAAAATTTTATTGTTCTTTAAAATATATATCTGGTGTTTTTTCATATGAATGGCTATCCTGGCATTCAGTAACTGTTTCAATAAGCTTGGTGTGCCTTGCTCTGCACACACTAATGCCACCATTAGCAATTTTATTTAAAAACCACGATACATAGCACAGAGAAGAAGAAATGTTTCCGTTAATGTTATTTCAAAGGCATATTTAAAAGCTTATCTACTCCAAATTCGTTTCTGATAGACTAAATAGCTTTCTTCCAAATCTTACAAGATACACATCTTTCTGCTGTTTTTTTTTCCCAGCTTGCATCAGCTGAATAGCTCAAATTATTTGGTTCTGGTAAAGCATGAAAATGTGAGATAAAAAAGGAAATGAAATCTATGAACTAGGTGGCCTACAGGCCTTAAGAATTGTAGCACATTTTACTCCATTATATTTTATTTTTCTTCAACCGTTAGACAATTTTTGCTCTTGTTGATCTCATAAGATCTTTCTGGGATGTCTATCTGCTGGTAAACAGTGACCTGATTGAAACCTGAGAGAGACAGAGAACACCCAGAAACCCAAGTCTGAATAATTAGTTCAAGAATCTTTCCTGCAGAAGGGCAAGCACAGTGTTGGGTGGTGTGC
>NW_004444010.1:12488381-12496338 GCF_000243295.1 Trichechus manatus latirostris | reverse complement strand
TAAACTGCTTTAAATCCTATCTAGAACAAGAATATGTATAATTAGACCACCGACTAACTGAGAAGTCATTGTAGCGCAGTGGTTACGTGCTTGGCTGCTAACCAAAAGTTGGGTGATTCAAACCCATGAGCCGCTCTAAGAGAGAAAGATGTGGCAGTGTGCTTCTGTAAAGATTTACAGCCTTGGAAGCCCTATGGGGCAGTTCTACTCCTGTTCTATAGAATCACTATGAGTTGGAATTGACTCCACGACAATGGGTTTGGTTTTGTTGGTTTGACAACTAACTCGGAAAATGATATGGGCATTAGCATCATTTTACCGTTGAGGAAGCTGAGTTTCAGTCACCGGCCCAAGGTCACACAGCTAGCCCCTCCTGCAAGTGGGCCTCTAAACCCGTGCCTTCCTGTGTCTACACGTTACAATCTCAATTACTCATTTCCTCTTATTCTCTGCTTAACTGGGTACAAAGAAAGAAATTATATGCTTATTTTTTAGGCGTTTCTATTTCTCTGTGCTTAACAATTTTCTGTCTGCTTACAATTCCCCTTCCCTTTTTCACTCTCAGTAGTTTATTCACCTTTCCAACAGCAGTGGAAATATCTTCCATGAAGCCTTCCTTGTCCTAATAAAGTCTCATTTCCAATCACTTATGAGATGCTTCCTTCCCTTCTATTATCCTTAAAGAAATTTCTTCCCCCCACGCCCCGCATCCTAAATAGGCTTTTTGTTTGCTTGTTTTTCTTAATTAGATCAAGGTACTAGAAAGTTGATTATAAATTTTAAATAATGGACTTATGATCCCTATTCTCTTATTTCCTTTTCTGAGCATCACTGAATTGACAACTCTTGGTTTGAGAATTAAACAACCTGGTGAATTAACTGTCTACAAAATAAAATTCTAAGTTAGGTTCTTGATGGAGGGAGCAAACTTTTATTATTTTCTTTTTTTTTTCCCCCCACTATAATACAAGTTGTATTAAGTATTGGCCTACATCATATGATTAATAATAACCTAGTGTTTTTAGGAAAAGGAGCCCTGGTGGCACAGTGGTTAAGCACTCCGCTGCTAACTAGAACGTCGGCAGTTGCAACCCACCAGCGACTCCACAGGAGAAAGATGTGGCGGTGTGCTTCTATAAAAATTTATAGCCTTGAAAACCCTATGGGGCAGTTCTACTCTGTCCTTTAGGGTTGCTATGAGTTGCAATTGATTCGAGGGCAATGGGTTTGTTGTTTTTTGGTGGCTAAGACATTGAATATTTAATGCTTTAAAGTTTCATAGGCCATTTCTCTTCTCTACTGTCTATGCTCAGGAGGAGAAGCAATGTATATGAGCAGTTAAAAACATGGACTTGTTAACCTGACTACATGGTTAAATCTCAGACCCATCACTTTATAGCTGTGTGACTCTGGGCACATCACTTAACTGCTTTGTGCCTCTATTTCATCACCTATAAAGTGGACAGTTCTACTCTGTCACATGGGGTCACTATGAGTCAAAATCTACTTGAGGGCACCTAACAACAACAACAAAGTGGTGACAATAATACCTATCTTCTAAGGGTATGTGAGGGTTAAATGAAATAATATGTACATATAAAGAATACAGTATCCCTTTCATGACCTGTGGGAAATATAGTTGCCCACCTATATTTTCTGCCTCTCAGGTTTATTGGGAAGCTGCTTTTCACACTGACAGTACATGCTTCTGCAAGCCAGGGGGCTTTATGACTGTTTGAAACTGAAAAAATGCCCATCTGCTGCAAATTACTATTTCTACAGAGTATTGTATAAGGTGTGTACAGTTTTGGTAGGAAAACTAGAAATTCTGAAAATTTTTATTTGGTGAGCATATGTGCCACTGGACTGTGTGTGGACTCTTGGGTAAAATTAGTGGGATAAAACATATTTTCCACTGATCTGGAAGGATAGACTTGTGGGAGGGGGCAATAAAAAAAAAAAAACACTACCTACCAAAAATTCAGATGCGCTCAATGATTCAGCGAGCTTCCGTTAATTAAAACACATGGTATCAACAAAAAATTCACAGCAGAAATTAATTGGGTCTTGAAAGGGGTCTGGCACGTGGTAATGCTTTGTAAGTGCTTTCTGTTATTATTTATTTATAAAGAATTAAGATGGCACAAATAAACATCTGAGGTAAGATGAAAAAATTAAAAATGCTAGAGAAAAAAAAATTAAGATATTTATTTCAAGTATTTGAAGGCCTTTTTCTGAAAAGCAACCGTGGAAAGTCTATTGTGACATTGGATAGTGGCATACAGAAAAGACCGTGAGGGGTGGTGGGGATGGGAGAGAGGTGGGGATCAAATGAATCAAATAATGTGGTTTCCTAGGCAACACTGCTTTCAGGAGTCCAGAGGTGGCACGTGCATTACAGAATCTTCAACCAAATCTTATCCATAAACCTATGTAAGATAGATTTGATCAGATTGGTATAGATTGCCCCTCACTCAAAATCAAACTATAATGTCCAGAAAAAAATATTTGATATCCTGATAATGATCATTTTCTACAGGCTTGCTGTTGTGGGGTGGTGAAAGGCATTCAAAAAAGCTTAAACCCTTTTGCCAATATTTCAAAGAAGCTTTGATGGTATTTAGATGGCAACCTCATTTTATTTTAAAGAGAATTGGATTCTCATAGAACCCTGTTGAATCAAGCAGCTGGCATAGCAACTTATCTGAATTTGATCTGAATTGACGTCAGGGAGCTGGGAATGCCCAAGGCAATCCTGCATTCTGCCTGTTTGTGCTCTGTTTTGACAATAGTGAGAGTGCTAATTATTTTCTGACAGTGTTGCCTCTAATCTTACACAAAATGAGAGCATTTTAGAGACTTTGCCTTCTTGGTCTGCAAACATGGAATTTCTTCTAGAAATAAGTAAGATTGCATATATGTAACACTTTGCCTATATATTAAATCTAAAACTATGTAACTGCAAAGTTTGGCAGAAGCCCTGTCTAGGTAGCTATCATTCTTGGGTAGAGAGGTTATTTTGTAAAACCTTATTGATAGAGGCTTAAAAAAAATTAAGCCAGACTTTTATGCCCAAATATGAATGTTAATTTCTTGTGGGTTTTTTTTTTTTTTAAACTTGCAGTGTGGGTATATAAGCAGGGCCAGATGTCTGTGTTAATCATTCATACACTTCAATAAATAACAATGACATACACTGAAAATAAAGTCCAGATGGCTGACACATTGCATCAGATGAACTATATAGCCATTTCTTATTTTCCTGAATACTAGTAGATAGTACATATCACCTTTTTATCTATCCATCAATCAAATCAAATGGCACGTAGCTACATTTCCTTCTGTGAGCTAAACGCTGTGCTCTAGTGGCTATGTGGATTATAAAAAACACATCGCTGGATATTACCATAACATAGTTTGCTTGTATCTCTATTATCTCAGGCTCTCGGCTTCCCTAGGAGACTCCTGGTTTTCTTGGAAATTTTTTTTTTTTTTTTTTCAAAAACCATCCAAAACCAGAGCTGAGTTTGCCATGGTGGTTGGTATAACCAACTGGTTAACTAACCTGAGTCCATACATCATGGTGGATATTACTGGTTGTCAAGTGGTAGTTGATGAATCATAGATTTTTAGAACTCTCAGAGAACTTCAGAGCTGACCCAAGTTACATTTCACAGGTGAGAAAATGTGAAACAAATGATTAAGTGGTTTCACCAGAGCCGTGAAACTAGTTAGTGTCATAACTGGGGCTTAATCTGCAGCCTGCTAACTTGTGGTCTGATGCTCTTTCTAGTATATATGTTACCTCATCCAGAAATGTAGTGAGATTAAAAATGGCATCAGAAGAATGAGGATGCAGTAGTTTTGGGTTTGCTGCTACCCTTGACTGAGGAAGGAAGAGGTACAAGCATTATCGTCATACCTACTTCATTTATTCATTCTAGAACGAAGATAATGGGGTGTAGAAATCACAGAAAAAGAATATGGCTCCACAAAGTGTCTCAGTGAGGCTCTGGCTGGTCTAGAATTACCAATAATTTCCCAAAGTACAGAACTCCATAGTCACAGAGTCTTGAACGATAGGAAGTCATTTTTTTCTAGTTATGACATTTACAGGGCCTATGTTGCATGATAAAGATACACTAAATGGTTGGCTTTAAATGACCACAGTCCATTACATATTGGGTATAAAAACATAAACATTATGCACCAGATATTAAATTGCCAATTAGTAAGCTAGTAAGGTAAAAATACTTGTTTGAGGTACACAAATGGGAGCCTCTTGGACAGCCATAGTTTGACTAGCTGTCTAAGAATCTGTATGTTGTCGTTGTTAGCTGCCATTGAGTTGGCCCCCGACTCATGGTGACCCCGTGCACAACAGTTTTGGACTGTTGTGATCCATAGTGTTTTCATTGGCTAATTTTTCAGAAGTAGATAGCCAGACTTTTCTTCCTATTTTGTCTTAATCTGGAAGTTAGTCATGGGGAAGCCTGGACCTCAGTGCGATTCCTCAGAGATGTTTTACATGGTGGAAGTCTCAGCAGTTGATGGTGTTGGGAAGCAATACACAACAGAGGAGACAGCAGAGCTGAGTCAGGGCTGCTCTTTTAAGAGGCCCAGGTGAAAACCATGCTGTGCCTGTCCCCAATCACTAATAAATTGTGTGCTTTTGAAATGTAGTTATATGGTCCTTTGAACAGTTATTGTTGTATATTGTCAAGTCAGTTCCAACTCAAAGCAACCCTATAGGACAGAGTAGAACTGCCCCATAGGGTTTTTGAGGCTGTAATCTTTACGGGAGCAGATTGCCACGCCTTTTCTCCCACGGTGCCACCGGTGGGTTCAAACCTCTAACCTTTTGGTTAGGAGCTAAACGCTTAAACATTGCACCACTAGGGCTACTCCTTTGAACAGAGACCATAATAATCTTTGTTATGTTGGTTCAATGTCAGTGTTTATGCTACTGATGTTTGCCCACTTAGTTAATGATCGTTATGATTAGCCTTAATAAGAAAGAAGAGGGTATGATTCTTTCTAGTGAGTATAAGAATCAGCCTCAGAGGTAAAGGGAGGGGCAGGAGAATGTCACTACAAAGCAAAATGCATCCTGAGCCCTGTGTGGGTTGAGGCCACTGTTGCCAGGTAACCAGGTAGCCAGTCAGCATACAGGGAGCTTTACATGTGTGGTCATTTTGAAACCAATCAGAGCTCCTTCTTGCTTTCCTGTCCCTCTCAAGACCACCTTCAGGTTGTAATGAGCCACTCAGAATGAGGGGCCAGGGCCATGGCTCTAATATCAGCAACTGTGAAATAGCTCTACTGGTAGTTTCTCCCAGAACAATGAGGAAAGAAATGAAAGTTTACAAAGTGTTGGTCAGCCTGCCCTAAGCAAGCCCTTGGAATACTATGAGATTTTAAAGGCTATGAATATTTTTTATCTATGGAATTGCAAAGAAGGGGATGGACTCAAGTTTATATATGTAAGATGGTCACATAAATTCCTGTTTAAAAGACTCAAAAATGTATTTCTGTATTTATATCTATATCTCATGTGTAAAACAATGATTGAGTTTATATAGCATATGGCAAAATGTGGGTTATTATTAGAGAGGGCCACAAGAAGGTAAGTGTGATTAGAAGACTGTCACTACTGATGACCATCAAGCAAGAGTCAAAAAATTTGGGGCTGTTATGATTTAGGTACAATTACAATACCGATCATTATTTCCTACGGCATCATAATGACTTCTGTGGCTCTGTTTCAAAATAAGCAAGAGATGATCACTTATTTCTTTGACTTAGGCTGATATTTTTATGCAACTTCTTAAATTTTCAAGGGTATATTCTCTTATTGCTACAAAGATGATTTTTCTCAATATATTTGAGATAACACTGCAAAGTGGTTTCTTTTAGATCTTAACACTGTAGCAGAAGGTCATTTTAAAGGGAGTGTCTTGAAGAACACTGCCAACATAAATGGCTCCTCCCCTTGCCCTTACTAAACACTCATTCCCTGGAAAGAAGAGACTAGTAGGCAATGCCTGAACCAGGATGTTTCAACAAACACATCATTATTCCATTAACTGAAGTAACTTTCCAAAATAATTTCTTAATGAATTAAAACGTGTAATGCTGTAGAATACAAGAAGCCTCAAATAGTAAGTTTAACTATGAGGGAATGTCTATCAAACTGGAGAGAGTATGAGTAAAGCCAGGTGTTAGTTTCCAGCATATCACCTTGTTGAGATTACTTTGTATCCTTCCAGTAAATCTCTTTTTAGTTAATCTAATTTTAATAGGCTTCTATTCAGTCATTCTTCATTTATTGAGTACCTTCACGTGCCAGACACTCAACAATAACCAACATGGCAGCAGGGTCCCTGCCTTTATGGAGTCTAATTCCTTACAACCAAACTTGCCCTCCCTGGAATAGACTTAAAGTCAAGACTTTCAGAGTAACCACGGCAGCAGTGTCTTTTAAGCCTGACACATAGAAGTGAGAATTGTAATTTTTTTTTTCCTCTGAGGAAGTGAGTTGTGTGTGCACAAAGGAAATGCAAAGAACATCATGCCTGCAAGCTGAGAAACAGTTTCAACAGAGAGTGGTTAACAGTGATAGTGATGGGAACACCAATGTGACCAAAGTGGTTTTACTTCCAAGAAAAGTCAAAGCATAGAATCTCAATGTTTAGAGAGACCATTATGCCCCTCAAGACACTCCTCCCCTATATCGCCACCCAGAGGCACCCACAGAGTAGGGAGGAAGGGCCAGATATTTTATGGAGATTTTCATTTGAAGGATTTGACAGACCTTATTCAGCTCTCATTTTAGAAATGAGGGAGATAAGTTTCAGAGAGACTAATGATGTATCCGGAAATACATAGCTGGTTGATGACCACTCCTGGTTAGACTTCCTTCTTTACGTGTTTTTTTGTTTTGGCTTATGTGATATTATTCCTCAATCTATTAGAAAATGTAAATGCCATGTTGTAAGAGACTCATAGAACAGTCAGAAAACATTTGTCTTTCCCTCCACTGCCCTTAAAACTCAATAGAGAGATGGGACTCAGCATGCCAAGAACTCTCGCAAAAGAAATTGTCTCCCTAATTTCCAATCTCTCTTTGTCAGATTATCTTTTTCTGCAGAGGACAGGTAAAAGGAAATTAGTCTATTGCACTTAGTTATTAACCTGGAATTGTTCAGATTTAAACATGGCTAGTAAGGTCAGAACTATATACTTAGTACATTATCTACCTAAGAGTTAGTTATGGATTGCATTGTGTCCCCAAAAATATGTGTTGTAAATCCTAGCCCCTATACCTCTGGTTATAATCCCATTGGGGAATGGGTTTTCTTTATTATTTTAATGAGGCAGTATTAGCGTAGGGTATGTATTAAATCAGTCTCTTTTGAGTTATAAAAGAGCAGATTAATCAAGCAAGAAAGTGAAGTGAGTTGGGGAAAGATAGATGTGACGCCGCATGAGATCTCCAAGGAACCAAGAAACAGAAGCTGAAGAGACAAGAACCTTCCCCCAGAGCCAACAGAGAGAGAAAGCCTTCCCCTAGAGCAGCACCCTGAATTTGGACTTCTAGCCTCCTAGACTGTGAGAAAATAAATTTCTGTTTGTTAAAGCCACATACTTGTGGTATTTCTGATATAGCAGCACTAGATAACTAAGACAGAGTTTGTTATGGCATGAGTCTCCCAACCTTGGTGATGCTTTAGAATCACCGGTGGATCTTTTGAAAAATGCAGAGGTACTGGAACTCTAAGTCAAGTGACTCAGAATCTTTGTGCAGTATTTAAAAAAAAAAAGAAATCTAGGAAATTCTGATATGTGGCTAGAGTTGAAGCCATCTCTGACAACTCCAAGTCCATGCTTTTGCCTTATGCATTGAATACTTTTATCATTCTAGCAATAATTCTTTTTTATGCCATATTTTGGGAGA
>NW_004444010.1:12486585-12487622 GCF_000243295.1 Trichechus manatus latirostris | reverse complement strand
GTTTCATATGGCTAAGGAAAAAGCTAATTACCTATTTTAACAAAACAAATAGATAATTCTGAATATTTTATTTATTTAAATAATGTCAGTGATTTTATCTGTGGTCTTTCAAAGACAAAAATTAATTCTATGATTTGTTATAGATTTTAATTAAAATTGGCGCACACATACACAAACTAGTTTTTAGTCTCTGTGGTATGCAATTGTTGAACTGTTTTCTGTGTCTGGAATTTTTAGAAAACTAATTTAGATTTTTAAATTACTTGCAAATAGAAGATCTTTCTGTACCCAATTTAATAAGAAGATAAAGCAATTTGTAATTAGTATATCCATTTTCAGGAATAAACAGACACTTCAGAAAAAAACTGGTTTTTCTTTTAGGTAATTTCAACATTGCCTCTACAATCTTAGATCCAAGTTCAGTTTAGATGTTTTTAATCTATCTGGAAAAAATTAGTGTGACTATAAACTTCAGCCCTGTTCTTATACAGACTATTACCATTTCTAATTAGAAAATAACTTTGGCAAAATTACCAATGCCTGAAAGAGAATAAAATATGGATGTTCCTACATGATAATTATTAAGTGTCCTCAACTAAATAGAATATTTTTTGATTTTTTAGGAGTTTGTTACTTGAAACTAACCAAATTTATTTTCATCTCATTCAATTAAATACACTTTAATTTAGCTATCACTGATTTATTTTATTGGTTCTTTCAGTGAACTATATTTGTAACTAAGAGGTCCTCAGTATCTTTATAACATTAATAATCTGTCCCATCTTTTTTTGTTTCAGGAAAAATATATGAATCCTATCCATATGAGTGTTTTACAGGTCTAAAATTAATTCAATACCCACTTTGGCTCAGTCACTAAAATTAAGCATGTGATAGAAATGTTTATCTCTATACCAATACATTTTTCCCTAAAGCAGGCTTGATATTCTTATTTCAATTTTCTGCAGGCAGTTTTTACAGTTGCCTTAAAATATTTCATCAATTGTAAAGAGAAATCAAAATTTTTGTATGTGATAATC
>NW_004444010.1:12484871-12486485 GCF_000243295.1 Trichechus manatus latirostris | reverse complement strand
CAGGTCTAAAATTAATTCAATAACCACTTTGGCTCAGTCACTAAAATTAAGCATGTGATAGAAATGTTTATCTCAATACCAATACATTTTTCCCTAAAGCAGACTTGATATTCTTATTTCAATTTTCTGCAGGCAGTTTTTACAGTTGCCTTAAAATATTTCATCAATTGTAAAGAGAAATCAAAATTTTTGTATGTGATAATCTTGTAATTTTTGTGTTTCCTAGCTTGTGTTTCTAGACTAATGGCTGGCCCTATTTTTCTTTTTCACGTGTTACAATTCCCTCTGAATATCTGTATATGAATTGTTGAAACTTATCATGAGATTTAATTCAATTACCTTCTAAAATGATCTGTTGTTATATGTTGTAATGCTATTAGGAATGGTAGTTTACAACCAATATTTCAAAGTTGTATCTAATTAAAAGATAGCACAGGTTATTTATTGTGTAGTAGGTAGATGTATCACATTCTTTTTGTCTAAATTACAGGCTAGGTAGATTCTATTAAAAATCTCTCCCCATCCTTTATCATGAAACTGATGAGTTTGGTGGAGGTTTGGGGTGGAGATGTACATTTGGCCACCTGCAATGGGGTTTTCCAAAGTACGTAACTCAAAACCATATTCGAGGCAAATGCAGTACCAATAGACGTTTCTTCATGAAAGCTTGTGTTCTTAATGAACTTTCCAGTCAAAGAAAATCCCATTTCATCTAATGCTTATGTAAAACTGCAGAGGAGAATAAAGTTAATGGGGGTAAATTTGAACACATTCTTTAGAATGTCCAAAAGCCAAGATTTTCATAGGAAATGTATGTATATATGCTAGCATTTTGCAAATGACATATTTCCAGGCATTCACCAGGTCTGTTAAATTAAATCAATTAACATTTAAAAAATATGTTACTGAAATGCAACCTACTACAGAAAAGTACACACACACACACACACACACACACACACACACACACACAAAACTACAGCTTGATGAATTTTCACACAATGAGCATGTACACATAACCACTATCCAGTTAAAATAGAGCATTATCAAGTCTACCAGAAGCCCCTGGTGCCACACTCCAATCACCCTACCCAACCAAAGGTACCTCATAATGACTTCTATCACTTTAGATTAGGTTTTGTCTGGTTGTTTTTTGTTTGTTTATTTTTAACTTGATGTATTCTTGGTGGGAATGGTGCTTTTCTGTAAGTTCTTTCATCATAGCCTAAATTTTAATGTCACCATTTTCTTCATAAAATGGAGAGAAGGAAAGGAGGATAGGTAGGTGAGAAGAAATGCCTGCTTTTCATTCATTTTCTACAATATGAGCAACCTAACCGTGTTTTAAGGACTTTGTTTTGTGCATTTTTGTGATGTGTTTGGTGAAGTTTTCCAAAACATCTAGTTTGAGTTCTTTTATGACCTAGCCTCAAAAGTCGCACAGCACCATGTCCGCGACATTCTTCTATTCATTAGAAGACAATCAGTAAGCCCAGCCCATATTCAAGGAAAGGAGACTTAGACTCAACCATTTTAATGAGATGAGTGTCAAAGAATTTGCTGATATGCTTCTTTACACATTCATCCCATTACCATTGAGTCAATTCTGACTCA
>NW_004444010.1:12481870-12483812 GCF_000243295.1 Trichechus manatus latirostris | reverse complement strand
TCTGAAGTTCACCAGTGGAAACATTCTGGGAGTGATTGGAGGTATGTCTCTTATTAGAGTTCTCTAGGGAAGGAGACTGAAGTCCCTGGGTGATGTTAAATGGTTAATGCGTTGGCTGCTAACCGAAAGGTTGGAGGTTCAAGTTCACCCAGAGGCACTTCGGAAGAAAAGACTGGTGATCTACTTCCAAAAAAACAGCCATTGAAACCTCTATGGAACAAAGTTCTGCTCACACACATGAGGTCACCATGAGTCTGAACTGGCTGGCTCTAGGGAAGGAGACTACACAGCTTTCATAATTTTCCCCACTTTTGTGGTTTCATTCTCCTTTTTATGACTGAGGATTCTTTCATCATCTCTTATTTCCAACCCCAAATCATCCTGCTTCAAGTTAGTTTCCTTTTGATAAACAGAAGTACATTTCTAAACTTTAAGAAAGTAATTGGTTGCTTTTCACTTTTGAACTTAACAAAAACCATGCACCATTAACTTTTTTTGCATAAAACTCTCCATGGCTTTAGTTTTACGTAGTGTATTATTTCAGTTACTCACTGTCCTATTAAGATAGGGTACTGTCTTAGTTTCCAAGGACTACCATAACAAAATACCACAAGGTGAGTGGTTCTAAAGAACAGAAATTTGTTTTCTCACAGTCTGGAGGCTAGAAGTCCAAATCAGGGTATCAGCTGAGTTAACTCCTTCTGAGGGCTTTGAGAGATGAACTGGTCCATGCCTCTCTTCTAGTTTCTGGTGGCTGCTGGCAATCCTTGGCATTCCTTTGCTGCTTATAGATGCATCTGCCTCCATTGTCACATGGCATCTGTCTTCCTCCCATGTGTTTCTCTCTCTCCATGTCTGTTCTCCCCCGTCTAAGATCCCACCCACAAGGGATTAGGACAAGGGCCCACCCTACCGTGGTATGACTTAACCGATAATATCTTTAAAGAAAGACCCTATTTCCCCTAAAGTCACATGCACAGGTATTATAGGGGTTAGGACTTCAACATATCTTTTGGGGGGGACACAATTCAGTCTATAACATTTAGGTTATTCTTAAGTTATCCCAAATCTCAATGGCTTAAGACAACAAAAATTTTTTTCTTACCTTTGCAAAATGCCCAAGATGGATTGGCAGGGAGGCTTTGTTCAGTGTAGTCATTATGGGACCCATGGTGACTGATGCTTCATCTTAACATGGATTTTCATGGTTACCTCAATAGGGAAAACAAATGTTGTAAATCAGACACAGGTTCTTGAACCCTCACCAAGAAGTGACATATGTCACTTTTCCCCAAATCCGTTGGTCAAAGTATATCAACATTGCCATTTTTGACATCAGAGGGGTGGGTAAGGATATTCTGATGATAGGCCTAGAAAGAGGAGAGCCAGAAATATCTGGTAGATGCATTAATCACTACTGCACATTTTTTTGGACACCCTCCAACTTCTGCTAACTTTTTGGAGATGTGGTTGAAGTTAAGGAGGTAAAAAAAAAGCTTAAGTCTTTTATTTGGTGGAACCAATACTCTGGGTTGACTGAGTCAAATAATATACATGAACTTAATATAAACAGCTAAACAATGGTACATAATAAACTTTAAGAAGATAAAATGCAAGCAATAATTCAAAATAACTGAACATAACATTGAACCACTCTTGTTAGTGCTATGCCACCCTAGACCGTCTATAGTCTAGCACTGTAATTTCAATTATACAGGAATATGTCCCTTTCTACTTTAAAATTCTTAGCCAAGACCAACTCTTTTGGCAAAAATGAATTAATAGTGAATGTATTATGCAAAGTACATTCTGATTTATCCATAAATTCTAAGCTAAGTTCTATATGAGGACTGAATAAAAATGGAGCTGGAGCAACAATTACAATATTGCTCCATTTTTATTCAGCAGAACTGACTCTGTCCCACTTGTAATGACATGTTGT
>NW_004444010.1:12472645-12473723 GCF_000243295.1 Trichechus manatus latirostris | reverse complement strand
AAGCCACTACAGTATGACAATCTGACAGATGTACAACACATATTTTGGGGGGACACAATTCAATCCATAACACCTATTTACCTAAAGGTCGGCAGTTCCAATCTACCAGCCACTCCTTGAAAACTCTATGGGACTGTTCTACTCTGTCCTATAGGGTTGTTATGAGTTGGAATTTAGCGGGATTTAAAGCAACCTTAGTGGCACAGTGCTTAAGTGCTTAGCTGCTAAACAAAAGGTCGATAGTTTGAACCGACCAGCTGCTCTGTGGGAAGAAGACGTGGCAGTCTGCTTCCGTAAAGATTACAACCTTGGAAACCCTATAGAGCAGTTCTATTGTGTCCTATAGGGTCTCTATGAGTCAGAATCAACCTGATTTTAACAGGGTTTTTAGTGGGGTTTACGAGGGGGGATGCATGCAGATAAGGAAGTGATTCTTTTCTTAAAATTGGCTTTTAGCCCATGCTTTCCATGTATGTTGAGGATATTTCCAGTCAGTTGTTTGTTTTTTTAATGCTGTTAACAAGTAGTCCTTAGTCTGGAGTAACTTTTTAATTAGTTTGTGAAACATCAGCTCTATATCTCCAATATAGATTTTAGGTAGGCATTAGTATAATGTTATGGAACTGGCTTGCAATCTTAATGTTAAAGCATATTGGCAGACAAATTTTAGGAACTGTGTTGAACGAAAGTCAAAACAATTCATAAAATCCGTGTTTTGAAAGGCAAATTAGAAGTCAAGGTGATGAGAGGTTATAATTCATGCATTTGCAGGAGATGAATAGCAGAGATAGGGTGTCTTTGAAATCTAATGAGAAATCTACTTTTCAGGCAGTTGTTCAAGAGCAATGTCATCAAGTGAAATGGGTTGCTGCATTTGGAGAAATAATTTTAGCATATGGAAAAATGAACATAACCATCTCGGTTTAGAAGCTGGGCTGACTGTGGCATGTTTCCCTTCCTCCTCCCTTTCCTTTGTCCAAGAAAAAAGTCAGTCTTTGCATATGAAGAGTACTGTCCAAACTTGACTTCCTGTCGTGCATGTACTTGATATGATTTTAAATTTTGAGATTGGTATTGG
>NW_004444010.1:12468564-12471516 GCF_000243295.1 Trichechus manatus latirostris | reverse complement strand
GACAGTATAGATTGGTCTGCAAATATGAAGCATTAAGTTATTCTAGTTAGTTTATAATGAGTAGATATATTAATATTGACACATAAAGAAAACAAAAATCCTTATAACTGGACCAATAAGCAACATCATGATAAGCGGAGAAAAGACTGAAATTCTCAAGGATTTCATTTTACTTGGATCCACAATCCACATCCATGAAGGCAGCAGTCAAGAAATCAAAAGACACATTGCATTGGTTAAATCTGCTGCGAAAGATCTCTTTACAGTGTTAAGAAGCAAAGATGTCACCTTGAAGACTAAGGTGCACCTGAACCAAGCCATGGTGTTCTCAATCTCCTCATATGCTTGCAAAAGCTGGAAAATGAATAAGGAAGACCGAATAAGAATTGACGCATTTAAATTGCGGTATGGGTGAAGAATATTAAATATACCATGGGCTGCCAAAAGAACGAACAAATCTGTCTTGGAAGAAGTACAACCAGAACGCTCCTTAGAAGCAAGGATGGCGAGATTACATCTCACATACTTTGGGCATGTTATAAAGAGGGATCAGTCCCTGGATAAAGACATCATGCTTGGTAAAGTAGAGGGCCGGTGAAAAAGAGGAAGACCCTCAATGAGATGGATTGACACAGTGGCTAAAACATTGGGCTCAAGCATAATAATGATTGTGAGGATAGTGCAGAACTGGGCAATGTTTCATTCTGTTGTACACAGGGTCGCTATGAGTTGGAACCAACTCGACAGCACCTAATAACAACAAACAAGTTTTTTTTTTTTTTTTTAAGAGTACATTACTTAGTAGTGGAGCACCTTAGTCTGGAAAAATAACTCTTTGTATATAATATGAAATCTGATATAATCCCATCAAGCACTTGTTCATCCTTCTAAATATGCCTCAATATCCTGAAAGTGAAATGAAGATTTCTAAATGTGTAAAGCAATGGAATATTAGAAAGTAATAACGTTTTTTCTTAAAAACAGGACTCAATTCATTTTGCATTATTCAGGTAAAAATAGCTAAGGAACTGGGTAAGCATTTCATTAATGAAAATGAAGGTACCATAGGTTAAGAAACCAAAAAACCCACTGCCATCAAGTGGATTCCGATTCATAGCAACCCTATAGGACAGAGTAGAACTGCCTCATAGGGTTTCCAAGGCTGTAAATCTTAACAGAAGCAGATTGCTGCATCTTTCTTCTGAGAAGCAGCTGGTGAATTCCAACTGCTGACCTTTGGCTAGCAGCCGATTGTTTTAACATACCCTGTAATATTCAAAACTATTGCTAGGCTTAATTCACTGCTGAAATTATTTTTTTCTGTTTGTTATCAACTGCCTGTAACAGCCTGAACTAACAAGAAAATAGCACCCTCTATGCGTGGTAGCACAGAATGCATCTTATTAACAAGAAGTAGGAATGAAAAACAGCATTGATTGGTAGCACAGGCTAATTAAAATAAAGAATTTTATGCAATTTTTAATCAGTTTTTTGTTGAGGAAAAAATAAATAAAGAATATAAATACTCATATTCCTATCTCTGTCTCTGATGTTTCATTAAATCATGATGTGGCATTAAATTCTGACACAGTGATGTAGCTCATAGATAATCCCTGGCAAGCAACACAGGAAGTGTCTAGTATGTGGTTCCTAAAAGTATATATGCAGGCTGGCACCTGGCTGACTGTGTAAAATTCACCAGGGTTGCTTGTTAAAAATGGAAATACTAAAACCTCACCTCCAGTGATGTTGGTTTAATAGGTCTACGTGAGTCCTAGGAATATCAGGTTTTTACTAAGCATCCCAGGTGACTGGAATGCACTGCAGGCTTGGGAAGCCCTTTGCAGCCAATGCCTGGATAGACAGCTCAAGATGTTTTGGCCACCAGCATATGGAGTTTCTCTCTTCTTTATAAGGGAGTTGGCTGGTCTCCAGGGTTTTCTCCTTGGGGAGTGTTTCTGCTCCTTTCCCCAGAGTCCTGTTTTCTCCTGTTTGGATCTTATTTGTCAAAGATGGAATGGAAAAACATTTCTTCTGAAGGAACTGTTTTTTTTGGCTTTTGATTACTGACAGAGTGAACAAATTTCTTCACTTGGTGTGTCCTGTGTCTTGTACACCTGTTCTAGAACTGTCGCTCACTAGAGCTATGCCAAGCACATCTCCTGCTTTCCTTGTGTAGAGGGCTTTCTGTGATCAGCATACTGCAGAAGACAGCATTCCTATACACACTGACACACTGATGAAAACCACAAACATTTTTCATTTATGCTTTAAATATAAATAAATGTATATAAGAATTACTTTCCTCTGAAATATATGTGTTAGTTTTGCTGTCATCTGTGTTAGTCGTGTCCAAAACTCAGAAAGTGGACCCTTCTACTAACGTTACAATGTCTCACAGTAAAGGAAGCCCATGGATTTATCATTCTGATATAACAATTAGCAAAGCCTTTGTTTCTCTCATAGCCAGCCAGCGTTGGCATCTCCCTGTCATCTCTTCCTGAGGCTGTTGGGAGACATGGGATTGAAGCTCTGATTTAGAGGTGGTGCGAGGTCTAGAATCAAGGTCTCCTGGTTTATAATTATAGAAGCATTTTATAGGCAGTTAACACGAACTGTTAAAGTGCATAGGGAGATCATGAATTAGACTCCCCAGGATGGGGAGTAATAATCTTAGTTGTTTATAAAATTAAAAAGGAGAGAAAATCAAAACCTTGTTTCATGTATTTATGTAAAAATAATTAAGGAACTCAAATAGTTAAAAAAAATAAATAAGGCATACCCTTTTTTAACTTTCAGAAGCGTGTGCATCTTACATTTGCATCCCTTGGCGTTCCCGTACCTGCTTCATTTGCAGTGCGGCTCAGCGCCATGGGGTGCTTCGGTGTTTTTATTCCCACTTCAGTGCTTTGTCAAGTAAGCAAGTGTGTCCGTGAATTCACTTTAATCCTT
>NW_004444010.1:12461617-12467790 GCF_000243295.1 Trichechus manatus latirostris | reverse complement strand
ATATTTGCCTATGGTGATAGCCATTTTTTATATGACTGGATTTCAAGATTTAAACAAACATTTATGCTAAACAGTATATGTTTATGTCAATGTTAGTATAGGCCTTTTAATAATACTACATTAAGTTTTATATGAATTGAAATTATCTATCCAGTGTAAGTGGATAAATATATTTATAGAAATGCATTAACATTTAATACAAACAAATTGTAAAGGTTTGGAGATTTTAGAGAGTATTGTCAGTGACTAAATTATTTTCTTTACCAAATATTATGTTTACCCCCATTGAATTTTCTACTCTCTGGATATATAATTCCTCTCCCTCTCTTTCATTTAGTTTTTGTCTCTACTCAACACAGATCCCACATCGTTCACAAAGCCTTCCTCAGGTATTCCAGAACATACCAGTTCATTCCTGCCCTGAATGCCTTTAATATAGTTCATATTGCAATTTCACACGTACTTATTCTCTAATTATTCCATGTAAATTAGTTCTGTCTTCCCCAGTTAGAAAATAAGGACCAATCATATTTTAAATTTTAATTATTTCATTCACAGCACCTAGTGAGCTGGGCACATAATAGTAAATACTAAATATTTGTTGTTTGAAAATGTTGGGAAGAATTGGATTAAGAGGACCAAATAAAAGTCCTTTAGTCAGTGTTTGCTGACTTCAACTCCCTTATTTTGGTGTAAGGAAGCCTTACAGGTAATGTTCTCAAAATATTGTGTTCTCCTACAGCCTGGTACCTCGATCTTGGTGCCAGGCAGTGGGCAAAAGCAATCTCTGCCTCATTCCTGGGACCTGATCAGCATATTACCATTAGCAGAGGCAGTCTGGTGAGTGGAAATGCTGATCTCTGCAAATGAGTGAAAGGGTAAAGGGCAATGAACCCAACCACATTCCACAGAAAACAATTTGGGCTTGTGGAAAATAATTACCTAATTAAGAGTTTTAGAAACCAGAGGCAGGTTTTGAAGGGAAAAATTGTGAACACATAAATGGCCCCATGACAGTAGGAAGCTAATTGAGTGTTCTGGAACTGAAGCAAGTTTTAGTTCTTGAAATCATGTTTTAGCTTCTGAAATCCTGCTTAACTCTTCACTCATGATTTCAATGTAAGGTCATTACCTCATTACATTTTTAACACTGAAAAGTTGATTCTGTTTGTATGAATATTTAAATTTTTGGTATAGTCCATTTTCCATAATTTCTAAAGCCAGCATTCAAAATATAGTCTGTGCTTTAAAATAGAGTCATCCTAAATTTAAATTGTGCAAATGCTCATTTAAACATGGCTCCCCAACTTTGCAGAAAATCCTAAGAAAATACAAAGATACCAAACTTCAGCATGTCCATGTTGCTTTGTCTTACTAGATGAGTGACTTTGAGCAAGTTAATGAGCCCATGTTAGCCTGAGATTAGTCTGTAAAAAGGGAATCAGAACACTTACTTCATGTGGTAGTTGCTGGTATTAAATTAAGATCCGCAAAGCCGTTAGCACACCTGGTCCTTGCAAAATAGTCAAGCTCAACAATTGTTCTTTTCCTTTTAATCACTCTCCTTCAGGTTGAATTTGCCCAGTGTCATTGAGGAGGGATGCAGATTTTAGTGATTGATTGAGCCACTCATTCTCTTATTTAAACAATGTTTAGGTATTAGTATCCACAGTATACTGGTTTCATACTCAATGTTGGGGTAAACAATGATGAGTGAAAACAGTTCCTACCTTTCATGAATAGATGAGTATTAACTAAAGGGTCTATAAATATATGTAAAATAAAGACAGTGGTCAGTGTTATGAAGTAAATGTATACACTTCTAGATTTTGTAACAGGGAGAACTTTCTTGAGGGTATGGTGGAGACGTTACGAAATATTTCGCTGAGGACGTAACATTTGAGTTGAGTTGGAAGGATAGTTGATGAAATACTTGGCAGGTGTGTGTGTGTCTGTTGTGTGTGTATGCACGTGTGTGTTCTGGTAGTAATAGTGGTTAGAATGGCAGTGGTAGTGGTGATGCTGGTGGTGGTAGAAGAGGAGAGGGAGGGAGACGAAAGAAAAGTTGGGCATGCAGGGAGCAACATGGGCAAATCCCTGAGATGGGAAGCACTATGAAGAGTTCAGTTTACAAAAAAAAAAAAAAAAACAGCCAGTGAGGCTAGGATGTCGAGAGCAAAGAAGAGAACAGCTGGAAGAAACTGAAGAGAAGTGTAGGGCCACTTGAAGCTTTGTAGACCGTGTTAAGGAATTTGTCTTCTCTCCTAAGAACAATGGGATGCCAATGATAGCCTTTAGTGGGTGGGGAAGTGAGGTCCATAACATTCAGTTTATACTTTGAAAATATTTTTATTGTCCAATGCTTATGCAGGTAGATAAAAATTCAGTGTATGTGTATTTTTGGCCAACACATAGAAGTTTGCCGCCTTGTTATTGTTGTTAGCTGGCATCCAGTCACCCCCAACTCGTAGTGACCCCATGCACTATGGGATCAGACCTTTGTGATCTGCAAGGTTTCATTGGCTGATTTTTCAGATTAGATCGCCACACCTTTCTTCTTAGTCTGGAAGCCTCGCTGAAACCTGTTTTGCATCATAGTGACATGCAGGCCTCCACTAACAGACAGGTGATGGCTGAGCTGAGGTGCATTGTCCTACAGGTGAGTTTTTATTGTGTTGTTTTTGCACATATGATTCGTGGATGACTAGAGTTCCTTAAGGTCCCACCACATGTTACGTTCTGAATCAATGGCACTTAAAAAATGTTGGTTTGACCCTCCAAGTACAGCTGCTAATTTGACCCAACTAACAGAGAAATTTCCTGGCAAAATTACTTTGCTAATTTCACTGAGCAGTTGCGTGGTCTTGCAATGGAGAATTCAGAAATTGGAATGATTGTCATAATTCCTGGGAGCTCCTTTGTTATCAGAGATGAACCCTTGGTCACCTGGATTTAGGAGAAAGCTTAATGAATGTGTGAGTCAGAGGGGGAATACCACCCCTCTTGATCCTCATACCATCCTGTGAACCAGGCTGGCGCCAGGCATGGATTTTAATAATGAGAAGCTTTCGATTAGTTTTAATGGCAAGAAACCTTCCTTGGAGATCCTGTGTATGTGAGTTTAATCTTATTTTCTATTCTTCTTGATGCTTCATATGTTAAGCATTTAGAGTGATGAATTACATCAAACAGTAATGATTCTTGAGATAAATGTAGAAACTCAAAGGATTTCCACATGGTACATATGTTTTTACAACAAAGCTCATGCTTCAATATGAGGTGAGTACTATCATTTCAGTGGAGACCTCCCCCACTCATTTGGATAATGTAGTTAAAAAATACAACATTTCATCCATCTCCTAATAAGATACTCTCATGTTAGCCTTGAACTATGATGTGTATCCTCTGGACATGCAATAAATGTTAATTAAATTTAATGACTAACCTGGGACACTTTGGTCGTTGCAACTGCTTAAACAATTATACGTGAAGGATACAGGAGTTTCTAAGTATGTAAGGTTTAAATAAGTTTAAATAAATTCTTTTGATATAAAGAACATTTGTCCCTGTGTTTTAAATACTGTTATGGCGAACTATTTATTGCTGTTGTTGTTAGGTGCCGTCCAGTCGGTTCCGACTCATTGTTACCCTATGTGTAACAGAATGAAATACTCCTCGGTCCTGTGCCATCCTCACGATCATTGCTATGTTTGAGCCCATAGTTGCAGCCACTGTTTCAATCCATCTCTTTGAGGGTCTTCCTCTTTTTTGCTGAGCGTCCAATTTACAAAACGTGATGTCCTTCTCCAGGGACTGGTCCCTCCAGAAAACATGTCCAAAGTACGTAAGACAAAGTCTTTCGCCATCCTCACTTCTAAAGAACTTTCTGGCTGTACTTCTTCCAAGAAAACTTGTTCATTCTTCTGGCAGTTCATGGTATATTCAATATTCTTCTCCAACACCATAATTCAGAGATGTCAATTCTTCTTAGATCTTCCATATTCATTGTCTAGCTTTCACATGCATATGAGGCAATTGAAAATACCATGACTTGAGTCAGGCATACTTTAGTCCTCAAAGTGACATCTTTGCTTTTTAACACTTTAAAGAAGTCTTTTGCAGCAGATTTGTCCAGTGGAATGCATCGTTTGATTTCTTGACTGCTGCTTCCGTGGGTGTTGATTGTGGATCCAAGTAAAATGAAATCCTTGACAACGTCAGTCTTGTCAGTGAGTCAAAACTGACTCGACAGCACCTAACAACAACAACAAGTAGTTCACCATAAAAGTATTTAAAGCACAGGGACAAATGTTCATTATATCATAAGAATTTATTCGAACTTATTTAAACTTTACATACTTAGAGACTCCTGTATCCTTCACATATAATTTTTTTATCATGATGTTGATTATTGGTCCAATTGTGAGGATTTTTGTTTTCTTTATGTTGAAGTATGTCCCCGTTGAAGGCTGTTGTCTTTGATCTTCTTCATCAGTAAGTGCTTCAAGTCCTCTTCACTTTCAGAAAGCAAGGTTGTGTCATCTGCACATCGAAGATTGTTAATGAGTCTTCCTCCCATTCTGATGCTGTGTTCTTCTTTATATAGTCTAGCTTCTTGGATTATTTGCTCAGCATACAGACCGAATAAGTATGGTGAAAGGATACAACCCTGACACACACTTTAAACCAGTTAGTATCCCCTTGCTCTGTCTGAAAAACAAGACATTCATATGGTTTTGTTCTGTAGTTGTTTCACTTACGTTTATTTTCTAAACACCTTTCTATATTATTTCCACATGGTCATGGTCATCATTTTCACCATTTTAGTGCCTTCTTAATATTTACATTATAGGACAATTCTAATCGTTAGGCCTTGCTTATAATGATTTGCAGTTTGCTTGGTTATTAGTCAGTTATTTATTCCTAGTTTGGTGCCTGTAACAGGGGTTTCCTTCTGGTGATTTAGAGGAATCCATGGCTAGCTTTGCATGATCTGGGGACACTCAGAAATTGTACATAAAATTTTGCACAAATGTATATTATTTTAAGAAATGTGTCCTTAACTTCATCAGATGGTAATTAGTTGAAAACCATGAAGGACTGAATGAGTCAAAGCCCCTTCCGTAGCTAAAAGAGTTGAATAAGTTAAGGGGGTGCCTAATTAGGGCCATGGAGCCCTGCTGGTGCAGTGGTTAAGAGCTCAACTGCTAAACAAAAGGACAGCAGTTCAGATTTACCAGCTGCTCTTTGGAAAACCTAGAGGGCAGTTCTACTCTGTCCTATAGAGTTGCTATGAGTCAGAATTGACTCCACGGCGTAGGGTTTGGTTTGAATTAGGGCCATAAAGCTAATTAAATTCAGAGTAAAAATCTAATCCCGGTCTTCTGACTGCTAGTAATTGGTAGCCACTTTGGCATGATTTTAATATCATCAGATCATTTGACTAGTCATGCTATCTCAAATGCTCATTAGATTGAAATCTTGTGATCTCATCTGGGTAACTTTTTAAAAAGAATGATGCCTGGGCTCCACCTTGAGAGACGTTGATTATATTAAATGTGGAGGTGGTAGGGTTCAAGCCAGGATGCAGCCAGAGTTGAAAACAACCAGATTTGAGGCCTGAGTGTATATAGAACATGGGACAGTTAAACTCTGTTGGAAATACCAAGAGTGAAGAGAAAAGAAAAAAAAAACCAAAAAAACAAACAGGCACTCACTTCTGTCTTTCTTGTCCTAAAAAATATTTTACCTATCAGAAAGATACTCCTCATAAATGAATAATTTTAATAAGTAACAGGATTTCCTGAAACACCATTGTTAAACTTAAATACATTTTTCCCCACAAATTACTTGTGGATGGAATAAGCAGTGTTTCTTCTCTGGTAACCATGTAGCTAAGGTAAAAGTTAGAGGGTCCAGCTAAGAGAATCATTGGAAAACAGTTTTTATTCTAAAGGAGTAAATTAAGCATTAAATATGTGTTAATTATAAATTTGGTCACGTAGCAGAATATATATATTAAATTAATGAAAAATTTTATTCACAAATAATTTTACAGTTAGTATTTTTGTTTACCACTTTCTATTTCTCATGTAAATTCTGTCTTTTCCCTCTCCCAATAAAATATAAGACTGGCAAAGGACAGTGAAATCTCCTTGAGAAATTTTATGTAA
>NW_004444010.1:12458167-12460254 GCF_000243295.1 Trichechus manatus latirostris | reverse complement strand
TGATGCAGTGGTTAAGCGCTAGCTTGCTAACCAAATGGTCTCCAGTTCAAACTCATCAGCTGCTTCATTGAAGAAAGATGTGGCAGCCTGCTTCCTTAAAGGTTACAGCCTTGGAAACCATATGGGGCAGTTCTACGCCGTCCTATAGGGTCACTATGAGTCAGAATCGTTACAACTATAGTGGGTTTTGGTTTATCTGCATGTCTTGGTAATTGTAGGGTCTAGAGACAAAGTTGAAGAAGAAGTTAGAATTGTTCCCAGAATTTGGAATAGGGAAACTGGATAGATGGGGTGCCACTCAGCATGATAAACCAAAACCAAACCCACTTCCATCGAGTTGATTCCAACTCATAGAGACGCTGTAGTTCAGAGTAGAGCTGCCCCATAGGGGTTCCAAGGCTGTAATATTTATGGAAGCAGCCTGCCACATCTTTCTCCTGCCGAGCGGCTGGTGGATTTGAACTGCTGACCTTTCAGTTAGCGGCTGAGTGCTTTAACCATTGTACCACCATGGCTAGCAAGATGGAATACTGAAGGAGAAAGAGTTCAGCGGTTCATTTGAGGTATGGGTGGGGCATTTCCAGATGGAGTTGTCCAGGAGTCAGATATAAAATATGTTTTTGGAGTCCAGAAAAAAACAGTTCTGAACTGAGAAATTGATGGGGAGTTGTCCATCCATAGATTGTCATTAAAGTTGAGTCAGTGAGCTCAGAGAGTGTTAAAGATTGGGAGAACAGGAGAGTATTATATCAGTCCTGAGAAGTGGTAACGTTTTAAGGGAAGGGTGGGGGTTGAGGTTGAAAAAGAAACTGAGACATTTAAGAAGGAAGAAAATCAGGGAAATTAGGTGCTCAGAAACCAAGGGAAGGGGGTGTTTTAGAAAGGAGGAAGTGGCCCAGAATTCTGGAAATGTTCATTGGATTTAGTGAAACATAGGTCAGTTGGTGACCCAGTGAGAAAATTTTGTATAGTGGTGGGAGCAGAAACCAGATTGTAGTGGGTTGAGGTATAAGTGTGAAGGGAGAATCAAAATAGCAGATATAAATTATTTCTAGAAATTTGATTCAAAATGAGGAGGAGGTAAGAATGTAGCTGGGAGGAAAAGTAGGAATCGAGAGAGGGTTTTGTTTAAGATAAGAAACAACTAATTCCATTTGAATTCTTATGGAAAAGATTTAGTAAAGAGGAAGAAGAGAGTAAGAGGATGACTGATTAAGCCGGGTTTCTGAGGATGTAAGAAGGACCGAGATTGAAAACACAGGTGGAAGGATTTGCCTGAGGTGGTGACAGGACAGAAAATGGAAATGAAGAATGTGGGTGTAGATGAGTTTGTCAGTTGGTGGCTGGACATGGAAAATGTTCCTTTTTGGTGGTTACTATTTTCTCTTTGGGAGAGGAGGAAAGATCATCTGCTATGCGTGGGAAGCGGGGAGTTGCGTGAGAAGAAAGAACAAAGGATATTTGCTATAGTTTTTGGAGAATGAGAAAGTGCTGATTAATAGTTGTTAGAATTTAAAAATGTATGCAAGATTCTTGGGTTGTGTAAGAAGTATTAGAGAATTGCTTTCTTGCCTTTTTATCCCTTGTGCTGTCAATCCTCTCTACTGTATGCAGTCACCTTTTTGACCACAAGATGGAAATGGCACATCCTGTGGTAAAATGCTGACCTGACGTATTCCATTTGTTACCAGCCAACACTGCCAGGTTGGTAAATTGGGATGTGAAGCTCTTGCTATAAATTAAGATTAAAAAAAAAAAAAAATTGAAATAACAAGTTGTTCAACTTTACATACAGTTTATAGGGCAGAGAACAACTATGGTGCCACAAAAACCTTATCAAATACATGATTTGCTTTCACACTAAATGTAATATGCATAACATGCCACCTCTTCCAAAGTCTTTGCCTTCAAAATGCTAATCAGTTGGAAGAAGAAGATCATTTACATAGTAAGAATAGAGCTTTCAGCTTAGTATTTTATCTTAAGATGAACCAGAAATTGCACTGCTCTGGATGTCAGTTTGGTACATATAACCAGTATTCGGGGGTGGGGTGGGGGACTGCCAAATGGCAAACACATAGAATCTG
>NW_004444010.1:12432494-12451005 GCF_000243295.1 Trichechus manatus latirostris | reverse complement strand
GTTAAGTCAGTTCCAACTCATACCGACCTTAGGTACAACAAAAGGAAACACTACCGGGTCCTGCGCCATCCTCACAATCCTTGCTATGTTTCAGCCCATCCCATTGTTGCCGCCACTGAGTCAATCCATCTTGCTGAGGGTCTGCCTGTTTTTCACTGACCCTCTACTTTACCAAGCATGAATTCTGTCTTAATTATCTAGTACTGCTGTAACAGAAATACCACAAGTGGATGGCTTTAACAAAGAGAAATTTATTCTCTCACAGTCTAGTGGACTAGAAGTCCAAATTCAGGCTGTCCGCTCCAGAGGAAGGCTTTCTTTCTCTGTCAGCTCTGGAGGAAGGTCCTTGTCATCAGTCTTCCTCTGTACTAAGAGCTTCTCAGCACCGTGACCCTGGATCCAAATGACACGCTCCGCTCCTGGCACTACTTCCTTGGTGGTATGAGGTCCCCTTGTCTCTCTGCTCTCTTTTTTATATCTCAAAAGAGATTGACTTAAGACACAACCGAATCTTGTAGAGTGAGTCCTGCCTCATTAACATAACTGCCGCTAATCCCACCTCATTAACATCATAGAGGCAGGATTTACAACACACAGGAAAATCACATCAGATGATGACAAAATGGTGGACAATCACACAATATGGACAATCATGGACTAGCTAAATTGACACATATTTTGGGGGGTTACAATTCAATCCATAACAATGTCCTTCTCCAGGGACAGGTCCCTCCTGATAACATGTCCAAAGTATGTGAGATGAAGTCTCGCCATCCTTGTTTCTAAGGAGCTTTCTGACTGTACTTCTTCCAAGACAGAACTGTTTGTTCTTCTGGCAGTCCATGGTATATTCAATATTCTTTGCCAACACCATAATTAAAAGGCATCGATTTTTCGGTCTTCCTTATTCATTGTCCAGTTTTCACATGCATATGAGGCGATTGAAAATATCATGGCTTGGGTCAAGAGCACATTACTCCTCAAAGTGACATCTTTGCTTTTTAACACTTTAAAGAGGTCTTTTGCAGCAGACTTGCCCAATTCAATACGCCGTTTGATTTCTTGACTGCTGCTTTCATGGGTGTTGATTGTGGATCCAGGTAAAATGAAATCCTTGACAACTTCAATATTTTCTCTGTTTATCATGATGTTGCTTATTGGTCCAGTTGTGAGGATTTTTCTTTTATGTTAGGTATAATCCATACTGAAGGTTGTGGTCTGTGATCTTCAGTAAGTGTTTCAAGTCCTCTTCTCTTTCAGCAAGCAAGGTTGTGTTATCAGCATATCGCTGGTTGTTAATGAGTCTTCCTCTGGTCCTGATGCCGCATTCTTCATATAGTCCAGTTTCCTTGGATTATTTGTTTAGCATACAGATTGAATAAGAATGGTGAAAGGATACAACCCTGATATTGGCTGTGGGTTTTTTCTTAAATTTCTTTTATCATTTTGAAGAATTTCCCTTTTTATTAGTTTTCTGATTGTTTTTATCATGAAAGGGTGTTGGATTTTGTCAAGTGCCTTTTCTGCATCAGTTGAGTTAATCATGTGGTTCTTTTCCTTCATTATATTAATGTGATGTATTACATGGATAGATTTTCTAATGATGAACCACCCTAGCATTCCTGAAATAAATACTACTTAGTCATGGTGTACAATCCTTTTCATATTCTGTTGGATTTGGTTTGCTATCATTTTTGTTGAGGATCTTTGCATGTATATTTATAAGGGGTATTGGTCTGTAGTTTTCATTTGAGGTATTCTACTTTTAAGCTCCAGTGGTCTGTGTTTCCTTTTTATAATTTCTATCTTTTTATTGATATTCTTGTTTTGTTCCTGTGTTATTTTTCTGATTTTCTTTACTTTTTTGGATATATTTTTAGCTCTCTGAGCATATTTAATGTTGTTGTTTTAAAATCTTTGCCTAGTAAGTTCATTAACTTAACTCCCTCAGGTATGCTTCCTGTCATTTTACAGGTATGTGTCACTTAATGTACATGTTATGTTCTGTGAAATAGGATGTTACGTGATTTGGATGTTGTGTGAACACCAGATTATATACAGGAGAGAGGTGCACAGGATAGTCACTGGATGGGTCTGGAACCCGTGCCACTGCCGTACAGAGAGACTGTGCAAGAATATTAGCTCCATCTCCACCTTTCCTGTGTGGTCATAGCCCTGTCTCTGAGGGCCCCATACGGCCCCCCCCCCCCCTCCTCAGGGGCCCACTTGCCATCCAGCCAGCCACTTCCAGCTCCACCGTGCTGCTGGCTCCCTTCCCTTCCTTCCTCCCTGACTGCTTTCCCCACCTCCCTAATGGGCTTTAAACACTTCCAGCCCTGTTGACCCCTCCTTCACCATACCTACTCCCCTCGCCACCTTTCCTGCTCCTCTTCCCACCACCACCGCAGCCTGGACCATTAGGCAGCTGCCACCACAGGAGGAGCCGTGGTCTCAGGCTCGGGTATTATGTGCAGGGTGCCCAAGCCATGTAGGGCAGTGACCTTGGTGGGGCACCACCCCCCAAGTGCTCCAGCAGCATCTGTATGGTCCCTGCCTGAGGAGAGTGTGGTAGAACAGGCAGCTGCGGATGGGCACTGGGATCCCCATCCACTGCCACCCTAGGTCTGGGGCGGACGCAGGACCCAGAGAGCCAGGCAGAAACAGATCAAATCTCCATACTTAGCTAAGTATGTCTGCTACATCCCATTCTTCAATTGGGATTTCTGAACTCTATAAGCTTATGGGACCATGGACGAATATGTGGTCGGACGTTGCCCGAATGGATGTTATGTGGTACATGACTATAGTTTGTTCTTCTCAAGGGCTATCTTATCTTCTTTCTTTATATGTCTTGTGATTTTTTTGGTTGAATCTGGGGCATTTGGGTATTATAATGTGATACCTCTGGAAATCAGTTTCTTCCCCTTTCCAGGGTTTGCTGTGTGAAAAATGTCGTGGAAGTGTTGCCTGACCTCTTCCAACCTCACAAGGAGTAAGGAGAACCAAGATCAACAGTGCAGGGTTGATTCCCATGAAGTGGAGGCTAAACAAACATCCTCTTTCTACCATCTTTACCTATTCCGACACCAACTGCCCCTCCCACAGCACTCTCTACTTTTCTGCTGGGTTCAAGAATTCATTGCAACGGCCACACAGAACTCACAGACAATACTCACAGTTATGGGGCTTATTAGGGAAGTAAGAAGCTACAATTCAGGCTCAGGAACATTCAAGGATACTGTTCTTTCATTAGGAAAGCCTCTTCCCAACTGTGCTCCCAGGCACATCTCTCCCTGGCCCTCAGTCTCTGCCCAAAGACACTAAGCTTTCTCACTCCATGGGCCGAGAAGCCTACTACGCCATCTCCTGCAGATCTCTCCCTTGGGTCTCTCCTGCCAGTCTCTCCTTTCTTGGTAGTGGTGGGCTCTTCTCTTTCCTGTCTCTGAGGTGGCTCATTTCAAGCCCAGTGGGATGGCAAAACTGACCAATCCCTTTGGTGGGCCACAATTACTCTGTTAAACATTCCTGCCCAATCATTTGGGTAGGAGTTACAAGACCATGGCTAGAAAGGCCACACACAAAAGTGATCTTTCACACTGTACTTTATTTGTTTGTTTTTAATTGTTGAAAGCTAATTTTGTCCATTTGTTTAGAGACTTTCCCTAACTATTTTTGCAAAGACTGCCTTTCTGGGTATGTGTGGACACTAAGATCTCTGTTTCCTAGCTTGTGCTTAGTTAGTGTTTTGACAGGGATTTTCTTGAATGCTGGCGTGGGGTGGAGGGGAGGGGAGAGGAGGGGGAGGGACGCAAAAAACAAACAAACAAAAATCCTTCCAAATCTTTGCAAACTGAATCTGTGCCAGAGCCCTCCTTTGACACTTAGCCAGACATGCAGTGAGCCTAGCAATCAACCTTAGATGAAAGTGTAAGATCTTCTCAGATAGTTTCTGATCATGCATCTTGCCTTGGGGTTGTGCCTGGATTTCTCATTTACAAAAGAAACTTTCTCCCCTGCCTCTCTTTCTAGTCTTTAGTTTCTTATTTTATACCTTAATGGTACGCTTTAGTCCCAAGCAGCTACAGGCAGTTACAGCCTTAGGCCGTTTCCTACTGCCCCTTAGCCCTGCATGAGCTGCTAAAACCTTAACCAAACCCTTTGCTGTCTATTCAGTTCTGACTCATAGCAACCCTATAGGACAGAGTAGAACTTCCCCTTAGGGTTTACAAGGAGCGACTGGTGGGATTCAAACTGTCGGCCTTTGGATTAGCAGCCAAGCTCTTAATCACTGTGCTGCCATGGCTCTTAGGCAAAACTGAGAAATGTGCCTTCAGACCTCCATGGCAAGCCTCACACAAGTTAGAACAGACACACACAATAGTTTTAAATAAAGTCTGCTGTGCTCCCTCGAGAGACAATAACCAGGCTCCCTTTCTGGGAGTGTGGGCTACCGCTGCTTTGTGATGCTCACACTGAGATGGAGAAAGGGCAAACAAGCAGAAAACCAAAGCTTTCCTACTGTTGGTATGTCACCGTTTTCTTGATTTAGCATTTGCTTAGTTGCTGTAACCCATAACCCTTTGACTGCTTTCCAGAGTTCTGGAAAAGTTGGTTCTGCCAGTTTCTGCTGTGTGTGTGTTTGTATTTGTGCGTGTGTGTTTGCACACAAGTGTGTTTGTGGGGGAACAGGAGCCATTTCTTTTTAAATATAAAAAATAAAGCACAAACATATGCTGTCTTTGAAGGTAACATTATGTAAACCTTTCAGCATAATATATACTGTCTTTATCTACTTTCTTGTGTCAGTTCATAGGAGATATTATCAGACTGTCATATTTGTATTCTAGAAACTATACAATCAATTATATTCAGGGATTCTGTTGTCTGCCTATAACGATATAGGGCAAACATCTCTATGTAAACCAAATGAGTTTCCTTCAGGTAGCTATTGATTTTTGCCTTCCCTGAGCTCATATAACATTTCATGTTTGTGCTATATATGTACTGTCTCATATTGACTGAAAATTTATTCATGTGTTTAAGTTTTTTCTTCTTGATAATAATGTAAGATTTGTGAGGGCAAGGGCCATTTGATTCTTCTTTCGTGTGTCTTAGACTTTCACACTATGCTGGGCTATTGTTGTAAGTGCAAAATAAATAATGATTAAGTGATTTTCAATGTTATAAAATGTTGTTATGTTGAGTTGATACTGACTCACAGTGACCCCATGTGACAGAGTAGAACTGCCCCCATAGGATTTTTCTAGTCTGTAAAAGGTGGGTGGGTTCGAACCACCAACCTTTTAGTTAGCAGCTGAGTGATTAACGATTGAGCCACCAGGTCTCCTTAATGTTATTAAACAGTGGGTAATAAAATAATTGTTTCTACTAGTATGTGTTTAATAGATGGTTTGGGCCAATTACTTCTTTTACCTACCCCTAATTCAGGTGTACAAATAGCTGATTCTTAGCCTGGGTAGTTCCTGTGCAAACCCCTATAGCAGTAGGGTGTGAATGTAAGGGCCTTTGAGAACATTTTGAAAGTCTTTCCAACAAATGCTCAGTGCTTAATTACCCTCCACTGTCAGGAAATCTTTCCATGTTCCTGCACTCCATTCCCTCTACTTGTTTTAAAAAATCACTTGTATTCTTACTCCCTAACTGAAGATGGAAAGCAGTAGGCATCATTATCTTTTTTTAAAAGGTCTCTGAACTATGCTATTAAATTACCCCTGTTTTCTCATCTTCAGCAAAATGTACCAATTTATGTAAATATTTGTTCTCAAGCACATTTTATTCTTCTATGAACTTTCTCTGAGTGTAACTTTTCAAAGTGACTGAGGTCTCTCATTTGATCAAGAAAGTCTATAAGGAGAAAATGAGCTCAAAGATCCTAATGTTGCAATACTTTTTGTCTTCCAATTTATACTTCTTGCTTTTGTATTCAGCTGTTAACTTGTGATGTGTTACTAATTTATGTGTTATGTACACTTGATGTTTGCAAACTGCATTTTCATTCTCCATTTCTGCTCACAATTTGACATTCCCCCACAAACTACATTGCCATGGTCTCAACTAAATTGGTTTTTCAAATTACAAAATCAATTTAATATCTGAGTGACTTTCCAAGATATTGTGTCTCATTTCTTTTCTCTTTCACAAAACATTCAGTCTCATTAATAAAAATGTCTAGTCCCAAAGACCATGCTTATCACTTGCATTTCCCAATTCCAAACAAAATCAGTGATAATCTGAGTATTACTTGTCTATATGCTTTAGAAATAATATATTTTCATTTTGATATTTGAGTAAGTCTTTTTGGTATAATTGTAATATGATGGATATATATTGACTAAATGGAAGTCAGTTAAATAATTTTATTACCATTTAAACAGTATAGATGAAGAATGCTTAATAAAAAAATTAAATGTTTGCCTGTTTGGAAGATTATTTATTCAACCAATCAAATATACAGAAACATGAACTTGAGAGAGGTCGTAGATACACTGGAATGCAAAGTCAAGGTCAACAGTTACTTATGTTTGCTAATAAAAATGACTGCTATTTCAAGATGAAAATTAAACTCAGTTGGATTTTGGAGGTCTAAAGGACGCAATGGTGGTTCAGTGGTAGAATTCTCACCTTCCATGTGAAAGACCTGGTTCAGTTCCCGGCCGGTGCACCTCATGTGCAGACACCACCCATCTGTCAGTGGAGGCTTATGTATTACTATGATGCTGAAAATGTTTCAGCAGAGCTTTTAAACCGAGATTAGGAAGAAAGTCATGGCAATCTACTTATGAAAATTAGCTGGTGCAAACCAACAACAGTCTGATCTGCAGCCAATCATGAGGGTGGTGCAGGACCAGGTAGCATTTTATTCCGTTGTGCAAGGGGTTGCCATGAGTTGCAGGCCAACCTGACAGCAGCTAAGAGCAACAAAAACAAGGGAGATAGTACATAAATTAAGAGTATAAGGAAAATTCTGTCTTAAGCCTCATTCATAGACGTATAATGGGCAGAGAAATGGAAGTGACTGTCTCTCTGTCCTGTAATGGTCATGTCACACCTGGGTATTGGTTTAATTCCAGATATCACATGTTACAAGGAATCAACAGGCAGGAATAAGTCTGGAAGCATGTTGCCAGGATGGAGAAGCATCTGGACATCATGATGTACTAAAAACAATCAAAAGAACTGAGGCTATGTGGTCTGGAAAGGGGAGAACATAAAAAGTGCTCTTTAGATAATCAAAGGGATTATCATATTTAAAAAGAATCGGGCTTATTTTTGAATGATTTCAGATCTACAGGATCAAGGGTAGCAGTTCTAGAAAGGTAAAATTTAGTTTGGCACAAAGACCTTATCAATGTTTAAGTATACTTACTATTATGGATTGAATTGTGTCCCCCTTAAAATGTGTGTCAACTTGGCTACTACACGATTGCCAGTATTGTGTGATTGTCCACCATCGTGTCATCCAATATGATTTTCCTGTGTGTTGTAAATCCTACTTCTATGATGTTAATGATTAGTGGCAGTTATGTTAATGAGGCAGGACTCAATCTACAAGATTAGATTGTGTTTTAAGTCAATCTCTTTTGAGACATAAAAGAAAGAAGTGAGTGGAAAGACATGGGGATCTCATACCACCAAGAAACAAGAGCCAGGAGAATAGCTCGTCCTTTGGACTCAGGGCTCCTGCACTAGAAGCTCCTCGACCAGGTAAGATTGATGACAAGGACCTTCCCACAGAGCCAACAGAGAAAAAAAAACCTTTCCCGTGGAGCTGGTGCCCTAAATTTGGACTTTTAGCCTTCTAGACTGTGAGAGAATAACTTTCTGTTTTTTAAAGCCATCCACTTGTATTTCTGTTATAGCAGCACTAGATAACTAAGACACTTACAAATGAGCATGCTGCCCCACATCTCAGGGTGTTCCTCATGTTGGGAGGAACTGGAACCAAATCAGATGGTTGCTTCTCTCTGGAAGGTGTTCATGCATTGAGGGAAGACAACATTTCCAGTCACTTCAAATGATTCTTTCAGTTATTAGGGTCTATTGCATGAAGTACTCTTATCATAGTGCCTGATAGCACCAAGTAAATGCACAGTAAATATTAGCTATAATTGTTAGCAGTAGTGACTATTCCATGAATTTGTAACTGTTTGTTTGTCTAGGGAGAAGAAGTAAAGAGAAGATGACTCTTTAAATTTTAGCCCTGATTCCTGTTACTAAATAATTAAGGTAGTTAATAAGAGATTATGCTGCTTGTAACTGATTTACTGCTAATTTATTACCACTTTATGTTTTCCATAATTGCTTTTAACTTCTAAGTAATCCGAATTTGGGATTAATTGATCAAATTTAACAAGAAAATTCTAAGTAGCTACTAAATTACACTTGCTTATATTAAATGATGTAATGACTACTATAGCAATAGTCCATCAACAAAGGAATGAATCGTGACCAAAAAATGGATGCCTTCTCTTCATTAAGTGTGATGATTCAGTTTATTGTTGTTGTTCTTAGGTGCCGTCCGTTGATTCCAACTCATAGTGACCCTATGTACAACAGAACAAAACACTGACAGATCTAACACCTCCTCACAATCGTTGCTATGTTTGAGCCCATTGTTGCAGCCGCTGTGTCAATCTGTCTCATTGAGGGTCTTCTTCTTTTTCTCTGACCCTGTACTTTACCAAGCATGATGTCCTTCTCCAGGGACTGGTCCCTCCTGATAGCATGTTCAAAGTATGTGAGATGAAATCTCATCATCCTGACTTCTAAGGAGCATTCTGACTGTACTTCTTCCCAGACAGATTTGTTTGTTCTTCTGGCAGTCCATGGTATATTCAATATTCTTCGCCAACACCATAATTCAAAAGCATCAATTCTTCTTTGGTCTTTCTTATTCATTGTCTAGCTTTCACATACATATGACGCAACTGAAAACACCATGGCTTGGGTCAGGTGCACCTTAGTCCTTCAAGTGACATCTTTGCTTTTTAACACTTTAAAAAGAGCTTTTGCAGCAGATTTGCCCAGTGCAATGCATCATTTGATTTCCTGACTGCTGCTTCCATGGACGTTGATTGTGGATCCAGGTAATATGAAATCCTTGACAACTTCAATCTTTTCTATGTTTATCATGATGTTGCTTATTGGTCCAGCTGTGAGGATTTTTTGTTTTCTTTATGTTGAGGTGTAATCCATACTGAAGGCTGTGGTCTTTGGTCTTTATCAGTAAGTGCTTCAAGTCCTCTTCACTTTCAGCAAGCAAGGTTGTGTCATCTGCATATTGTGCCTTGTTAATGAGTCTTCCTCCAATCCTGATGCCACGTTCTTCTTCATATAGTCCAACTTCTCAGATTATTTGCTCAGCATATAGATTGAATAAGTATGGTGAAAGGATACAATCCTATGCACATCTTTCCTGACTTTAAACCACTCAGTGTCCTCTTGTTCTTTTTGAATGACTGCCTTTTGGTCTAAGTACAGATTCCTCATTAGCACAATTAAATGTTCTAGAATTCCCATTCTTTGCAGTGTTATCCATAATTTGCTATGATCCACACACTAGGTCATGCTAACATCATTAGATATTTTTCTCAGGTGACAGATTTGCTTATCTCTTGGGATTGTGGCTTATATCTGTGGAAGGCATGATTCATTTACTTGCTTATTTATTCAGCAAATATTATTTCCAGACACTGTTCATGTCTGCCCTCTATCTCCTCACATAATTACTTTATCTCTTCTTGAGTGATCATCACAGGAAGAGTAACCCCCAGTCACCCTATATGCCATAGCTTCTTAAGTCCCCAGGGTTCCATGGCAGTGAGGCAATCCTCTTCCTCACACCTGCCCCTGTACCCCTTATGCCCCTTCCCTGCTACGTTTTTCTCCATATCACTTCTCATCTTTTTTATTATATATTTTACTTAATTGTATGTGTCTGCCTACCTCTACTGAAATGTCAGTTCCATGAAGGAAGGGGTATTTGTTTTGTTACAGGATTCCCAACACCTCTAATAGTAATTTGATAAATACTTTTTGATTGAGTGAATAAAACTTAAGTGTCATAGAAGCTGATATTAGAGAGGTGTAATTTCTCCCCCAAGGGTACCTAATGTATTAATTGTGGTGCAAGGTTATGAACCAAAGTCATTTGACTCCCAAACCTACGTCTTCATTCTTAATCTTTCCCTGTACTGCAAATAATTCCTGTAATGTGCTGAATGAACTCAGGAATATAGAGTTATTTGACAATAAGAATATTTCACTGCTATGTGGGTTTGGATACAGAGAGATAATGTTTTATCATCTAAGATTAGGAGAACTTCCAGATCAGTATTTACCTGCTTATTCCATCTCCATGCTAATTACTTCTTTGCATTTTGCTTCCCCTCTATATATATTCAATCTAATTTATGCTGAGTTTCTCTACTATCTGTTGTTGTTTCTTGGTCCATCCATTTACCAAAAATATATCAGTGCAAACCCTAGTAAAGTTGGGGACAGATAGATTTGGAGAAGCAGTAATGAGTAAGACTCAGGCTTTGTCACTGAGCTACGTTCACTCTAGTTTAAAAGTTAATGAAGATAAAATATAGGTGCAAGTCTTTTGTTTGTTAATAAAAATATTTACCGAGCACCTACTATGTATAGAGCAATGCAGACAGTATGGAGATTTCAAAGGAGAATAAGCCATGGAGCGCCTGCAGTGGAGTTTATAGTCTACTGGAGGGGAGAGGCCATTAGCAAACAATAGAATATAAGGAAACAAATGATGGTGTGGTAATAGGGTGATAAAAACAGGCTGAATATCAGCTTGATGTGATGTTAACCAACCACAAGGTTTCAAATAGGATCACTGATGCTGTGCCACTTGTTATCTCTATCTCACAGCATGGAAATTATAGTGAATCCTGTCATGATACATGAGTTGCATATCAAATGGATTGTATGTTGTCTTTTTTTGTTTTTTTTAAGATAGAAGTTATGTAATCCATTTTTTATGTGTATATATAGTAGATGTTCAACTAATGTTGGCTGGCTGGGGTGGAAGAATGGATGAATCACCATATTTAAAACAAAACAGAACAAACAAAAAAAATCTGACAACCAAATATAGAGCAGTGTTTGCCAACTATACCTCCTCTTTGCTTGACCAGTTAATTGACTTACAGCATGATTTTTTTTTCGTTTAGAAATTTTATAATGATATAAGACATTGGATAATTTGGAAATAAGCTTACAATGTGTTAATTCTTTCACATTTCCTACTTTTGGAAATTCTTTTGTAGCTGGAAATTAGCAACAATTTATATCTCCGCAAGTAGACTGCTTTTTAAGGATTAAAGTGTGGGAAGTAGTATAGGACATCTGTCTGGATGTCATGTTGTAAAAGCCTGTTATGTGTACTAAACTCATTTGGTTCCATTTCCATACATTCTAAAGCAAAATGTCACTCTGTTTAACATTCAAACAGCTTATAAAGAGCTTGAAGATACGAATGTGTGGGCCTACATGAAACTTAAATGAATGAGCATCATTTTATTCAGTTGATTCAGCCTAAACTTTGGATATATAATAGGTTTGTTGAGGTAAGATTATCAGTAGTCATGGGCTTTTGTTGGATATAAGAATGGAAACCAACATAATTTCCTGTCCCTGTGTTAAACAGCACTGGGACCAGGTCTACTTTTCTGTGCCTATGTTAAATAAAACTGAGGAAAAATAAAGAATAACTTAGCTACTTGCTTCCCTGACAATTACGATGCATGGTTTCATTATTTACTGTAAAAATGGCGTGGCGGAGTTGTCTGACCTCCTCTAACTTCATAAGGGAGAAGGAGAATCACCATTAGCATCAGCCCAAAGCTGATTCCTATGAAGCAGAGGTCAGACATACCTCCTCTTGCCAATCTTTTTACCAGTTCTGACACCAACTGTCCCTCTGATGGAGCTCTCTACTTCTTTGCTGGGTTTGATAATTTGGAGCAATGGCCACACAGAATTCACAAACTATATTCATGATTATGGGGTCTATTAGGGAAGTAACAGGGTACAATTCATGATCAGGAATGACTCAAAAGTAACAGGAACAACTCAGGATGCAGTTCTCGATCAGGACAGTTTCTTCTCACCCTCTGGTGCTGGGCGATGCTTAGGGCCTTCTCCAACAAGTGTTACAAAGCTCCTAGCTCCATGGGTCAGCAAGCCCCACTGCAGCTGTCGCTCGCTGTTCTCCTGGTACCTGCCATCTCACACAGTTATCACTCTTGCTACTGCTGCACTACCATCTCTTGTTGTCTTCTGTTTTACAGCTTCTCCCTCTTTCTGTGTCTCCCTTTAAGCCTAGCAGGATGACAAAATGACCAATTCCCTTGTTAGGGTTCTGTACATCTAATTTGCATGGTCCCACCCCCCACAAGGGTTCCATGCACATTATTTGCATTAGCAGCAAGCTCTCCAATCCCCTTGGTGGGTGACAAGCACCTTATTTGCATAGTTCCACTCGTTAATTGTGGAAGTCACAAAGACTATGCTAGAAGGTCTATATTAAGTAATTCACTACACCACAGGCCACCCCCTGACTCTTCTAGCTATTGGCCCTTTCATACTTGAAGAATTAATTTCCCCCTTCCAATTATTTTACCAATCTGTTTGTCGTACTGTGGTGACTTGTGTGTTGTTGTGATGCTGGAAGCTTTACCACCAGTATTTCACATGCCAGCAGGGTCACCTATGGCAGACAAGTTTCAGTGGAGCTTCCAGACTAAGACAGACTAGGAAGAAGGACCTGGCAATCTACTTCTAAAAAAAAATTGGCCAGTGAAAGCATGAAATCCAATGACGTATTTTATCGGGCAAATCTTCTGCAAAAGACCTCTTTAAAGTGTTAAAAAGCAAAGCTGTCACTTTGAGAACTAAGGTGCACCTTACTCAAGCCATGCCATTTTAAATCGCCTCATATGTATGCGAAAGCTGCACAATGAATAAGGAAGACCAAAGAAGAATTGATGCCTTTGAATTATGGTGTTGGAGAAGAACATTGAATATATCATGGACTTCCAGAAGAATGAACAAATTTGTCTTGGAAAAAGTACAGCCAGAATTATCCTTAGAAGCGAGGATGGTGAGACTTCCTCTCATTTACTTTGGACATGTTATCAGGAGGGGCCAGTCCCTGCAGAAGGACATCATGCTTGGTAAAATAGAGGGTCGATGAAAAAGAGGAAGACCATCAACAAGATGGATTGACACAGTACTGCAACAATGGGCCCAAACATAGAAAGGACTGTGAGGATGAGGCAGGACCCAGCAGTGTTTGTTCTGTTGTACATAGGGTCACTGTGAGTAGCAACTGACTGGAAGGCACCTAACAACAACAACAACAAACTTTGGATGTATAATAGGTTTGTTGAGATATGATTATCAGTAGTCATGGGCTTTTGTTGGATATGAGAACTGAAACAATGTAACTTCCTGTCTGTGTTGAACAGCTCTGGGGCCAGGCCTGCTTTTCTGTGGTTGTGTTAAACAAAACTGAGATGAAAGAAAAAATAACTTAGCTACTTGCTTTCCTGACTTCTCTCTTTTAAGGCACTCTTAAAATTCTGTGAAAGCTTTTTCCCTTACCAAAGCAGGTATAATAAGCTTAACTTTATTTGATCAACAGATTTCTGCTGAGATTTTGAGGAATTGACAGTTAACAGATAAAATAAGAATTTGAGAGAACTTATTCACAATGGGTACTCCATTAGATAGAGAATAAAACGTTTTTAGTAAGGTAAGAAAATATGATTTATTCATTCCAAGCTTGCTTCTTATAAAAATGAAGCCATTGATTGATTTTTAAAGCAGGTTATCCTTGTTATAAAGTTGAGTTAGGCCTACTGACTTGCTAATCTATGTGAGCCCTTGTTGTACAATGGTTAAGCACTCGGCTGCTAACCAAAAGTTTGGTGGTCCAAACCTACCAGCGACTTGGCCGGAGAAAGATGTGGCAGTCTGCTTCCATCAAGATTTACAGCCTTGGAAATACTATGGGGTAGTTTTACTCTGTCCTATAGGGTTGCTATGAGTCACCATTGACTTGATGGCAATGAATTTTTTTTTTTATTGTTCTTCAAGTTCTATAAGGCATAAAATTTAGTCTGTTCGGTTTTTGCAAACTGAGAGATTAATTTATGCTAATAAAACTCCCAAGAAAAGTTAACAAACCTACTCATCAAAATAAAGAAGAAAAACATAAAGTTTCAGTAAAAACAAAACCTACAAAAACAAAAGAAATGAAAAAAAAAATCCACAAATGAAAGGAACTCAGCACAGGAGAGTAAGAGGACCAAAGACAACGTCAGCACTACAAAAAAAAGCACTACAAAATGTAATCCCACTTCTAGGAATATATCCTAGAGAAATAAGAGCCGTTGCACGAGTAGACATATGCACACCCATGTTCATTGCAGCACTGTTCACAATCGCAAAAAGATGGAAACAACCTACATGCCCATCAACAGATGAATAAACAAAGTATGGTACATACACACAATGGAGTATTATGCAAAGATAAAGAACAATGATGAACCTGTGAAGCATCTCATAACATAGATGAAACTGGAGGACATTATGCTGAGTGAAATAAGTCACTCACAAAAGGACAAATATTATATGAGACCTCTATTGTAAAAACTCATGTAAAAGTTTACACACAAAAAGAAACAATCTTTTTTGGTTACGAGGGATGGGAGGGCTGTGGGGGGGAACTAAGTAGACAACAGATACGTGGTAACTTTGGTGAAGGGAAAGACAGGACACAATATTGGGGAAGCCAGCACAACTTGTACAAGGAAAGGTCATGGAAGCTCCATAGACACATATAAATTCCCCGAGGGACTGAATTGCTGGGTGGAGGGCTGTGGGAACCAGCGTCTCCGGGAACATCTAGCTCAACCGGCATAGGACAGTTTATAAAGACAATGTTCTACATTCTGCCTTGGTAAGTAGCTCTGCGGTCTTAAAAGCCTATGAGCAGCTATCTAAGATATTCCACTGGTCTCACCCTTTCAGGAGCAAGGGAGAGTGAAGAGAACAAGATACAAGGAAAAGATTAGTCCAAAGGCCTAATCTACCACGGCCTCCACCAGACTGAGTCCAGTACAGCTAGATGGTGCCCGGCTATCACCACTGACTGCTCTAACCGGGATCACAACAAAGGGTCCTGGACAGAGCTGGAAAAGGATGTAGAACAGAATTCTAACTCACGAAAAAAGACCAGATTTACTGACCTGACAGACTGGAGAAACCCCGGGAGTATGGCCCCCAGACACCCTTTTAGCTCAGTGGTGAAGTCACTCCTGAAGTTCACTGTTCAGCCGAGCATTGCACAGCCTCATAAAACAAAACAGGACTAATGAAACACAGCAGTCCAGGGACAAGGACTAGAAGCCAGGAGGGGACAGGAAAGCTGGTGATAGGGAACCCAAGGTTGAGAAGGGACAGTGTTGCAATGTTGTGGGGTTGTTAACCATTGTCATAGGGCAATACGTGTACTAACTGTTTAATGAGAAACTATTTGTTCTGCCAACCTTCATATAAGGTACAAAAAAAAAAATAATTACCTATGTGAGATCAAATTGACAACAGCAACTCAAAATTTTGAATGGAAGTCTAGGGGGCAGTGAGTTGAAGATAATGGTGATGGAATAATTTGGAAAAGGATAGTGAGACTAGCAGCACAACTGGAAGAATGTAATCGATGTCACTGAATTGTACATGTAGAAACTTTCGAAATGGTGTAACTTTGGCTATGTATATTTTAACCAAAATAAAGGTCCTCCAAGGTTGAGAAGGAGAGTGTTGACATATCGTGGGGTTGTTAACCAATGTCATAAAACAATATGTGTACTGACTGTTTAATGAGAAACTATTTGTTCTGTAAACCTTCATCTAAAGTACAATAAAAAGAAATTAAAAAAAAAAAAAAACTCCCAAGAGACTAATTTATATACCAGAATGTTAACATTGTTATTTATAACTGAAGCCATAAGTAGTCTAAGAACAACACCAATTCTATATGACACCCATTTTCTGGATAACCTTACTCAGGAAACTAAATCCTACATCAAACAGTTGTTTGTGAATGCGAATCATCAAGGAGAGTAGTATTTTCTAAGGGAATATTTCACTTAAGCTATAACTTTATAAATAACCCTTTAAGAATTTTTCAGTGTAGAGAACTGAGACTGGTTATTTCCTCAGAATGCTCAATGCTCGTTATTCAATTGGATTTTTTTTTCAACCTCAACAAGACCACTACCCCTCTGTACCTACAAATGTCCCATCATGCTCCTACATTTTAATATCTTTTCACATATATTAAAGTTCATAGACTAGTCTTCACTGAAATGTGCTTCCTAATAATATATATGGAAACACGTCAGTTGTGTAAGTTTTTGAGAACATTTCTATAGGCTGCAATTTCATCTACACTGTTATTTCTTACTAGCTTTGGACCCAAAAGATACCCAGATTTTAGGACCTCCCTTATTAAAACACAAATCATATTAAGCCAGTAATACAAATAGATTGCAATTTTATTTAATATGCAATTTTCAAATTGTGGTAATATTCCAACTAGGAAGTCAACAATGTTCCAGAGAAGAAAAAAACTGCAGGTTTTTTTTTTTTTTATTGTGCTGTAAATGAAAGTTTACAGTTCAAGTTAGTTTCTCATACAAAAATTTATACACACATTATTATGTGACCCTAATTGCTCCCCCCATATGGTAACAACACACTCCTCCTTTCCACCCCAGATTTCCCGTGTCCATTCAGTCAGCTCCAGACCCTCTCTGCTTTCTCATCTCGCCTCTGGACAGGAGCTTCCCATTTAGATTCATGTGTCTACTTGAGCTACAGAAGCACACTCTTCACGAGTATCATTTTATGTCTTACAGTCCGGTCTAATCTTTGTTTGAAAAGTTGGTTTGGGGAATGGTTTTAGTTTTGGGCTAACAGAGAGTCCAGGGGCCTTGTCTTCCAGGGCCCTCCAGTCTCAGTCAGACCATTAAGTCTGGTCTTTTTACTAGAGTTTGAGTTCTGCACCCCACTTTTCTCCTGCTCCATCAGGGACCCTCTGTTGTGTTCCCTGTCAGGGCAATAATTGGTGGTAGCCAGACACCATCTAGTTCTTCTGGTCTCAGGCTGATGGAGTCTCTGGTTTATGCACCTTTCTCTCTCTTGGGCTAATATTTTCCTTGTGTCTTTGGTGTTCTTCATTCTTCTTTGCTCTAGGTTGGGTGGGACCAATTTATGTGTCTTAGACGGCAGCTTGCTAGCTTTTAAGAACCCAGATGCCACTCACCAAAGTTGGATCCAGAACATTTTCTTAATAAACTTTGTTGTGCCAATTGACCTAGATGTTCCCTGAAACCATAGTCCCCAGACCCCCACCCCTACTACTCTTTCCCTCGAAGTGTTTGGTTGTATTCAGGAAACTTCTTAGTTTTTGGTTTAGTCCAGTTATGTTGACTTCCCCTGTAGTGTGTGTTGTCCTTCCCTTCACCTAAGATAATTCTTGTCTACTATCTAGTTAGTACATACCCCTCTCCCACCTTCCCACCCTGGTAACCATCAAAGAATGTTTTCTTCTGTGATTAAACCTTTTCTTGCATTCTTATAATAGTGGACTTACATAATATTTGTCCTTTTGTGACTGATTTCACTCAGCGTAATGCCTTCCAGAGTCATCCATGTTATGAGATATTTCACAGATTCATAGTTATTCTTTATCATTGCATAGTATTCCATTGTGTGAACATACCATAATTTGTTTATCCATTCGTCTGTAGATGGGCACCTAGGTTGTTTCCATTTTTTTGCTATTGTGAACAGTGCTGCAATGAACGTGGGTGTGCATATACCTATTCATGTGACGGCTCTTATTTCTCTAGGATATAGTCTAAGTAGTGAGATTACTGGATCATATGGTACTTCTATTTCTAGCTTTTTATGGAAGCACCAAATTGATTTCCAAAGTGGTTCTACCATTTTATTTTCACACCAACAGTGCATAGTGTTCCAGTCTCTCCACAACCTCTCCAACATTTATTATTTTGTGTTTTTTAGATCAATGCTGGCCTCGTTGGTGTGAGATAATATCTCCTTGTAGTTTTGATTTGCATTTCTCTAATGGGTAACGATCGTGAGCATTTCTTCATGTGTCTGTTAGCCACCTGAATGTCTTTGGCAAAGTGTCTGTTCATATCCTTTGCCCATTTTTTAATTGTGTTATTTGTCTTTTTGTTGTTGAGGCTTTGCAGTATCTTGTAGATTTTAGAGATTAGACGCTGATCGGATTTGTCATAGCCAAAATTTTTTTCCCAGTCCGCAGGTTGTCTTTTGATTCTTTTGGTGAAGTCTTTGATGAGCATAAGTGTTTGCTTCTTAAGAACTCCCAGTTATCTAGTTTCTCTTCTGGTGTTTGTGCATTGTTACTTAT
>NW_004444010.1:12404403-12431176 GCF_000243295.1 Trichechus manatus latirostris | reverse complement strand
TTTACCTGGTTTTGGTATCAGGGTTATGCTGGCTTCATAGAATGAGTTTGGGAGTATTCCATCCTTTTCTATGCTCTGAAATGCCTTTAGTAGTGGTGGTGTTAACTCTTCTCCAGTGAAATCATCAGGGCCAGGGCTTTTTTTTTTTTTTATTGGGAGTTTTTAAATCACCTTTTGAATCTCTTCTTTTGTTATAGGTTTATTTAGTTGTTCTACATTTGTTTGTGTTCATTTAGGAAGGTAATGCATTTCTAGAAATTTTTCCATTTCCTCTATGATTTCAAAATTGTTAAAGTACAATTTTCCCTAGTATTTTGTTATGATACTTTTAATTTCAGTTGGGTCTGTTGTGATATCGCCCATCTCATTTCGTATTCAGGTTATTGGCCTCTTCTCCTGTTTTTATTTTGTCAGTTTGACCAACGGTTTATCGATTTTGTTCCTCTTTTCAAAGAACCAGCTTTTGGTCTTGTTAACTCTTTCAATTGTTTTTCTATTTTCTATTTCATTTAATTCTGCTCTAATTTTTATTATTTGCTTCCTTCTAATGTCGAGGGCTTCTTTTGCTGCTCTCTTTCTATTTGTTCATTAACGTTTTGATTTTGGCCCTTTCTTCTTTTTGGATGTGTGCGTTTATTGCTATAAATTTACCTCTGAACACTGCTTTTGCTGTGTCCCAGAGGTCCCGGTAGGATGTGTTAACATTCTCATTTGATTTTGTGAGTTTCTTTATTCCGTCCTTAATTTCTTCTATGTGTTTGATTTTTTTTCCTTGCTTTTTCTGTTATTGATTTCTACTTTTATGGCTTTATGGTTCAGAAAAGATGCTTTGCTTTAGATTCTGTTAAAGCTTGCGTTATGGCCTAGTATATGGTCTGTTCTGGAGAAAGTTCCATATGCATTGGAAAAGAAAGCATACTTGGCTGCTGTTGGATGGAGTGTTCTGTATATGTCAAGATCAAGTTGGTTGATCGTGGCATTTAGACCTTCTGTGTCTTTATTGAGCTTGTTTCTGGATGTTCTGTCCTTCACCAAAGTGGTGTTCTGAAGTCTCCTACTATTATTGTGAAGCTGTCTATTTCTCTTTTCAGTGCTGTTAGAGTTTGTTGTATCTATTTCAAAGCCATGTGATTGGGTGCGTAAATATTTATTATGATATGCCCTCCTGGTGTATTGACCCTTTAATCATTATATAGTGTCCTTCTTTATCCTTTGTGGTGAATTTTACTTTAAAGTCTATTTTTTCAGAGATTAATATTGCTGCTCCTGTTCTTTTAGTGTTGTTTGCTTGATATTTTTTTTTTCCATCCTTTGAGTTTTAGTTTGTTTATGTCTTGAAGTCTAAGTTGTATCTCTTATAGGTAGCATGTAGATGGATCACATTTTTTTATCCATTTCGCCATTCTCTGTCTCTTTCTTGGTGTATTTAGTACGTTTACATTCAGCATAATTATTGATAGGTATGCGTTTAGTGCTGTCATTTGGATGTCTTTTTTTGTGTGTTGTTGACAGTTTCTTTATTCCGCTTAATTTTCTGTGCTGAGTCATTTTTCTTTACGTATTTTCTTTTCATCTTTTTCATTGTCGTTGATTTTGTATTTGTTGAGTCTTTATTTTTTCTTGTTTTTTTTTTATTTTAGTGTGTAGGATTGTTAGTTTCCTTTGGGTTTACCTTAATATTTATCCCTATTTTTCTAAGTTTAAACTTGTCTTTTATTTCTTGATTTCGCCTTGACTTCCTCTCCCTATGGAAGATCTATGACTACATTTTTTAGCCCCTCTTTTTTGTTTTAATGTTGTCATCTTTTACATATCGATGTCTCTGTTTCCCTATTTTCAGTGTTTTAGCTTTGATTTATTTTTGCGTCCTCTCTATCTGGGTTGATATCTGGTTGCTCTGTCCTGTGTTTTAGTCTTGGGTTGTTGTCTGATGTTATTGATTTTCTAACCAGAGGACTCCCTTGAGTATTTCTTATAATTTTGGTTTGGTTTTTGCAAATTCCCTAAACTTCTGTTTATCTGGAAGTGCTCTAATTTCACCATCATATTTGAGAGACAGTTTTGCTGGATATTTAATTGTTGGCTTGTAATTTTTTTTTTTCTGTCAAGGCCTTATATATGTCATCCCACTGCCTTCTTGCCTGCATGATTTCTGCTAAGTAGTCTGAGCTTAGTCTTATTGACTCTCCTTTTTGATGACTTTTCGTTTATCCCTAGCCACTCTTAAAATTCTGTATCTTTGGTTTTGGCAAGTTTGATTATAATATGTCTTTTGTGATCTACCTTGTATGGGGTTCTATGAGCATCTTGTATAGATATCTTCCCATCTTTCATGATGTCAGGGAAGTTTTCTGCCAACAAATCTTCAACAATTCTTTCTGTATTTTCTTTTATCCCCCCCTTTCTGGTACTCTAGTCACTCGTAGATTATTCCTCTTGATAGAGTCCCACAGAATTCTTAGGGTTTCTTCATCTTTTAAATTATTCTATCTGATTTTTCTTCAAATAAGTTGGTGTCAAGTGCTTTATCTTCAGTCTAACTGATTCTGACTTCCATTGCCTCAATTCTGCTCCTGTGGCTTTCTATCGAGTTGTCTAATTCTGAAATTTTATTGTTAATCTTCTGGATTTCTGTTTACTGTCTGTCTATGGTTTCTTGCAGCCTGTTAACTTGATCATTATGCTCTTCTCTAATCTTAAATTCCTCTATTGCTTTGTCCGTATGTTCCTTGGCTTCCTCTGTGTTTTGAACGATTTCTTTCCTGATCCCTTGAACAGTTCTGTGTGTTAATCTTTTGTATTCTACCTCTGGTAATTCCAGGAAGTTTTCTTCCCGTAGAATATTTCTTGATTCTTTATTTTGGGAGCTTGCTGAAGCCATTATGTGATTTGATATTGACTGTTGTCTCTGAGCCATCAATAAGCTATTATACTTATTTATTTTATGTTTCTTTACTGTGTCCTAGCTTCTTGTTCTGATATGTCCAAATAGGCTTCTTGTGTGAGCTAGTTTGATTATTGGAGTCTTTGGCGCTCTAATGTCCTGTCACCAGGTGGTTATATCTGTTACTAGGTATGTGAGCCCAGGAGTCCATTTTCTTTTCTTGTATGGATTCAGCTCAGGTAGTCAGTCGGTCACCAAGCGTGTGGTACAGGCTCTCACCTACAATCCTAGATGGGCATGGGTGATTGGTTTAGGCATAGATATCTGGCTACAGTAGGGGGTCACATGCTGAGCAAGGCAGGGGGCTCACAGCTGCCCTGAGTGTCTGGGAGAAAAGTGTGCCCCTGTTCCCTAGAGCGTGTAGGTGGTTGCATTTTGCAGCTGGAATATGGGCACCCAATGCTGTTGTCTGTAAGGACTGGGAGGCACCACTTTCTTGGACCCCTGTCACAGGCGGCTAGGTAGCATGGGTGGAGCCACCAGTCCTCATACCCCTTATGTCGGTAGGTAAGGACCCTCCTTAATGGGCAGAGTGGTGTCAAATGTTATAAACCTGCCACTCCACCATATAGCTGATACAGCTGAAGTTAGACTTCAAGTATATACAGTGTTGTACTGTGGTAACGAGGGCCTACGGTGTTGAAATGGGCCCACACAGGTCTATATGGTGGTGAAAGCCATTCAAAGGCCATGGACCCCTTATGGCTGTGCCTGAGCAAAGGAGCTGCGCCTACCCTGAGTCCCTAACTTAGGGGAACTGGCAGATTATTTATTCCTATTTGTTAATTTGTTCCCTCTCCAAGGCCAGGAGAATGGCTCAGGGTGTATGATGGGTCCTTACTTCCAGACCAGGGGATACAACAATGCCTGAAGCCAGCTTGGGACCCACTGCAGATCTGGGAGAGGGCAGGCAAATGGGAAAGAGGTTTTTCCCCAGTGGGGTGTTTTTTTGATCCATGGGGTAAGTTAGACTCACGTACTTATCTTTTGCTGATGAAGTGCCGCTTTTCACTGGTTCTGGAGTCTTGAGTAGACTCTCCATTGGTCCGTCGCTTCTGATACGGAAAACGTGTCCTGAGTGCCACTGCTTGCCTCACAGCATGCGCTGGCTGTAGGGTACCTGTTCCCACTGGGTCAGGTCTAGCAACTCGCTGCTGCTTCTTAACTGTCTCTCCCTCCCCCTGCCACTCAGTATGGTTCCTCAACTTTGCCTTTGATGCTCAGGGCTCCTAGGTTGTCATATATAATCAATTCTCTTGTCTTTTCTGGTCTTTGTTGTAAGAGGGACCACAAAAGTGCCTGACTACTCTACCATTATGGCCCCGCCTCCAAAAATTGCGAAGTTTTTATGCCCCATCTTATGGATGTTGCCATGGAAAAGGGCCAGAACAGAACTGATAAACCCATTTCTGGTCAGGAAGCAATTCATACAATATTGTCCTGAAGAACAATTAAAATAATGCCTGATTTACCCTAAAACATACCTCTAGTCTGACCTTTGGAGTTTCTGTTTATTGAAACTGACTGCACATAGATAATTCTTCAAAAGAGCGTAAGGCAAAACGGTCTTTACTAAATTATTTACTAGGCTATTGTTTGACTTAAAGGTGAATTTAGGAGACCAGTTTTCTCAAGGCTCCACGTTCAATGATCATCTTAGAGGAATGACTTGGGTGTGTCACCCCAATCTCCATGGAACCCGGAAATCTGGATTCCATGAGAATTAAACTCTGTTCCTTGCCTTTATCTATAGGGACTATATTTTCTTTTAATTGACTTCATGAATCAGAGCAATTCTTTTGCTAGTTCTACAACTGTAAAGACATGACAAAGATGTCACTGATACCAAGGGAAAAGAAAAAGTCATTGATACATCTACTGTTTTCTTCTATGTAATTTGCTAATTATTCACGATTAGTGATTACTCCTTTTAATAGATGGACTCTGCAATTTTAAATTTCACTAGCAATCTCATTTTTCTTATTAAAACTATAATACAAGGGGCATTCTAGAAAGTTTAGGTAATATAGATAGTCAAGAAGAAAAAAATTTAAATCATCCATGGCTTCCCATCTAAGTATTTTTATATTCTTTTATTCTCCTGTATTTCAATGCATAAGTATAACATTTTTCTTTGTTAAAAGCAAAACCATTCTCTTATACTGTCTTATAACCTAGTTGTTTTTTTTTTTCCCTAAGCCAATATTTTATGAATACTTCTCCATGTCACTATTGTTTTAAAAACATAATTTCTATAGTCTGCATGAGATTCTTTGTTTTCATATGTTCCCAAGAAAGACATCAATCACATACTCTTGAGTTTTTTACTGGCAATTCATAGCAAATATTAGCATAATAAAGACTCTGAGGATTCCCGCCAAAAACAAACAAACCAAATTATTTTTAACCTAGCATATCCCAAACTTATTTGATTATGGAATCCATATGTGTCTGTGTCTGTTTTTGTGTGTTTGTTTGACTAAGATACCTATTAGCATATCTTAGTGTAGACTTAGGAAAGATTTTAACATCATCATTTTCATGGATTCATGATATTTACATTGATCAAATATCCCATATTTTACTTAGGCATTTTGACATTAAGGATATTAATGTCTTTGTACTATTTTGGAAAACACTGTGATGACCATCATGGTAGTTAAATCTTCATGTTTAAATAGTATTCATCGTATTTCCTTCTGACTGAAGCCATTTTGTACAAAACTGTGTAAACAGTGATATGTGCAGTGTTTAAGAAGTAGGTTATCATAAAAGCCTCATGTATGAATGTAAGTTGCATACCTTAATAGAAGATTGATTAATAATGTGGGGGCATTTTAAATTTGCCAGGTGCATTCTTGAAACATAGAACATGAGTAAATAAAGGTATAATCCTGTGCTTAATCAAGCGGTTGAAAAAGTACTTTGATAATTTTCATTTATTGAACTGAAACTGTCAGGCCAGGAAGGCACATCCTCATTGCTTCCAATTAATACTCATATACCCTCACTCCCTGAGAAGAGATACTGCTCTTATATTCTAGTGGGTACTCTTTGCAGAAGTGTTCTATTTTATAACATATACCATACAGCTCTACTACTTCCACTGTTTTTCGATGTTGTTGTTAGCTGCTGTCAAGTTGGCCCCTAACTCATGGTGAACCCATGTGTTACAGACTAGAACTCCTCCATAGAGTTTTCTTAGCTGTAATATTTATGGTTTTCACTGGCTAATATTTTTTTTCAAAGTAGATCAGCAAGCTCTTCTTCCTCATCTGTCTTAGTTTGGAAGATCCTCTGAAACCTATCCACCATGGGTGACCTGCTGGTATTTCAAATACAGGTGGCGTAGCTTCTAGTATCACAGTAAAAAGCAAGCTACCACAGTATGGTAAACTGACAGACAAGTGGTGGGCAGACCAGGCAGTGTTTCATTCTGTAGTATACAGGGTCGCTATGAGTTGGAACTGATTTGACAGCACCTAACAGCAAAACAACAAGAATATTTATGGAAGCAGATTACCAGGCCTTTTTTCCGTGGAGCCACTGGGAGGGTTTGAACTACCAAACTCAGTTACCAGTTGATTGCAAACTGCTTGTGCACTGTACTTCAATAGTTAATATATTTATTATTATTATTCTAGGGAAGTAGCTGAGAAGGAAGGAGTTAAAGGAGAGTTAAGCAGGTCTTTGGAACATCCAGTACCCTATAATTTCAGCTGCTTTATTTAACAAACAGTTGTTGTTCTGGGTGCTAGAATTACAAGTCAATTAAGGAACAATTCCTGCTCCCGAAAAACTATAGTGCCATGGGGAAGAGTTATGAATATATGAGTAGCTATGAAACAAAGTAAAGAGATGTTGTTGTTGTTATTGTTAGGCACCCTTGATTCAGTTCTAACTCACCGTGATCCTATGTACAACAGAACGAAACACTGCCAGGTCCTGCGCCATCCCCACAATCATTGTTGTGCTCGAGCCCATTGTTGCGGCCACTGTGTCAGTCCATCTTGTTGTGGGTCTTCCTGTTTTTCACTTACTCTCTACTTTACCAAGCATGATGTCTTTCTCCAGGGACTGATCCCTCCTGATAACATGTCTAAAGTACATGAGATGAAGTCTTATCATCCTCACTTCTAAGGAGCATTCTGGCTGTACTTCTTCCAAGACAGATTTGTTCATTCTTCTGGCACTCCACAGTACAGTCAATATTCTTCACCAACAAGATAATTTAAAGCCATCAATTCTTCTTTGGTCTTCCTTATTCATTGTCCAGCTTTTGGATGCGCATGAGGTGATTAAAAATACCATGGCTTGGGTCAGGTTCACCTTAATTCTCAAAGTGACATCTTTGTTTTTTAACACTTTAAAGAGGTCTTTTGCAGTAGATTTACCCAATGCAATTCGTCATTTAATTTCTTGACTGCTGCTTCTATGGGCATTGATTGTGGATCCAAGTAAAACTAAATCCTTCGCAATATCAATATTTTCTCCATTTATCATGATGTTGCTAATTGGTCCAGTTGTGAGGATTTTTGTTTTCTTTACTTTGAGGTGTAATCCATACTGAAGGCTGTAGTCTTTGTTATTCATCAGTAAGCACTTCAAGTTCTCTTCACTTTCAGCAAGTGCAGATGGAATAATAGATGTCGGACATCTGAATAAAACTGAAAAGTAGTGAATATTTGTTGGATGAGATGACACTTACAAGCCCATGGGTGTGAAAGAACTGGCTGTGCGCATGGCACATGACCAGGTATTACTTGTGGCAAATAGGACAACAGAGGTAGGCAGGTGTCTTTGTGCTAAGCTTTGAAATTTAAGTTTTGAACTTTATCACTAAAAAAAGGGGAGACATTGAGTGAATCCAAGTAAGAGACTTGTATGTTCAGATTTTCCTTTTAAAAGGATCTAAAGTGAAGGACAGATTTGAGGAAGGAAAGAATTGAAAATATTTACTCTAGGCAAAGTACACCCAAAACGGGTACAGGTGGTGAGAGAGATGTATAAGAGAGGTTTTAAGGAAGTAAAATCTATACACAAGCAATATAGCATATATAGTCTGTTCTCTGGAGCCAGTCTAACTGGTTCCTAATTCTGACTCTAGCATCTAATATACTGCATGACCTGAGGCATGTATCATAATCCTTCTGTACCTTTTTTTTTTTTTTGTCATCTGCAAAAAGTATAACAATAGCTCCTTATGAGGATTAAATGAGTTAATCCATGCCAACAACAGTACCTGGCACATAGAAAGTACCTGATTAGTGTTAGTTCTATTATTACTATTAATATTATTGTTACAATTAATATTATTCCTATCTCTCGGATTTATGGCCTAATTAGAAGTGATTCTCAAGTGACTGGCTGAATGGTGGTACCAAAACAGAACCCATCGCCACTGAGTCGATTCTGACACATTGCAACCCTGCAGGACAGAGTAGAACTGCCTCATAAGATTTCTAAGGAGCGGCTGATGGATTCGAACTGCTGTCCTTTTGGTTAGCAGCCGAAATCTTAATCACTGCACCCACCAGCGCCGAATGGTTGATGTAGTTGTTGTTGTTAGGTGCCATCGAATAGGTTCCGACTCATAGTGACCCTATGTACTTCAGAACGAAACACTGCCCAGTCCTGCACCATCCTCAAATCATTATGCTTGAGCCCATTGTTGCAGCCACTATGTCAATCCATCTCGTTGAGGGTTGTCTTAGTCATCTAGTGCTGCTATAACAGAAATACTACAAGTAGATGGCTTTAACAAAGAGAACTTTATTCTCTCACAGTCCAGTAGGCTACAAGTACAAATTCAGGGTGTCAACTTCAGGGGAACACTTTCTCTGTCAGCTCTGGAAGAAGGTCTGTGTCATCAATCTTTCCTTGGTCTGGGAACTTCTCTGCGCAGGAACCTCAGGTCCAAAGGAAGTACTCTGCTCCTGGGTCTTGTTTCTTGGTGGTACGAGGTTCCCATGTGTCTCTGCTTGCTTCTCTCTTTTATATTTCAAAAAAGATTGGCTTAAGACACTATCCAATCTTGTATACCTCATCAGTATAACAGCCGCTAATCCATCTTATTACATCATAGTGATAGAGTTTACAACACATAAGGAAATCATATCAGATTACATAGTGGTACAGTCATACAATAGTGGGAATCATGACCCAGTCAAGTTGACAGATATTTTTGGGGCACACAATTCAATCCATGACAAGGGTCTTCCTCTTTTTCGATGATCCTGTACTTTACCAAGCATAATGATCCCTTCTTATAACATGTCCAAAGTATGTAAGTCTCACCATCCTTGCTTCTAAGGAGCATTCTAGTTATCTTTCTTCCAAGACATATTTGTTCCTTCTTTTGGCAGTCCATGGTATATTCATATTTTTTGCCAACACCACAATTCAAAGGCGTCAATTCTTCTTTGGTCTTCCTTATTCATTTTCCAAATGGTAGTAGTGCCAGAGAATACAGGAAGTAATGTGTTTTTTGGGATAAGGAAAGAGAATTGATGTGAGGTACAGTATAGATACCAGAATGAGGTGCCTGTAGGACTTCCAAGTAAGATTTTTTCATAAGCAGTTTATTATCACAGCATAAAGTTGCAGACTCTGAATAAAGATGTGGGTGTTTTTTAGCACATAAGTGGTATTTAAACCCACTGCATTGGATGCCCATTCACCAGAAAATGTGTAAGTCAGAAGCTAGAAGAGCCAGGAGAGGTGGGGCAGCCCAAAGACCACTGCCTGTTTTCACAGCAGCATTGCTCTGCAGTCCAGGGAATAGACAGAGACCACAAGGTCCTTCCTCATCATAAGCAAGGGGAATTGATAAAGTCGGTTCCTGTGCTCTGATATCTTCATGAACATATGATACCTTCATGTGATGAAAGAGTCCCTGCAGTTTTTCAAATTGCTAAACTCAGGCCAGGGAATGGCTGAAGGTTGGAAGAATCTTCTTCAATAAATATTAGTGGAATTATTGGAAGAAAAATCCTGTTGCCTCTAATAGTTATTTGCTTGCAACTGTGCATAATTGTTTTGTCTAGACTTTAACAGCACTGCAATGCCTAGTACACTGAAGAAAATTGAATTCTCAGATACCTCAATGTGATTTATGTCCTTGTTTTAATGTTCTCCAGAGCTTACTATCATGGGAGTGAGGTGTAAGATTCTTTAAACACCATTAACATTTATGCTAGACCCCATGCCTGTCTGCACAGAAATCCCAGTGTGTGAACACAAACACGACATAGGTGGATAGACTTGGTCATTGCTTAATGAGATTTGAGCCATAGTTTACTATAACCCTGTTACAGATTGTGATTCTAAGCCTTAGATTAAATTAAGCTATCAAATATGTGTTTGTTTTCCCAAAGGTAAAGTACCCAACTACCTTTGCCCAGTCCCAGAGAAAGGGAATTGTTGGAGATAGTAAGATATGGTTTTCCCTTAGAGGCCACTCTCTGCTAGTTGGCCAGAGTTCTCAAAGAATCTGCATTTCTGTCAGATTGGAATTTAGCAGTAATCCCTTCTCATCACAATTTAGGTACAAGTAATCCCCAGGAGACCATGCCAGGCTCCTGGTCAATCATTGCCCAGGTACAAGGAAAAATGTCCCTGCTAAGAAAACCAAGGAATTTTGCCCCTTAGAGGACACATATTTCCCTCCCCAGGAGGTTGATGCCTTACCCTTTAGTTTCAAATTGTTATTCCTTTTAGGGTATTCTTAAGTGATACAGCTCTTATTTTCTAGTACGGTGGAAAGACCTCTAAAAATACTTTATTGTGCTATTGTTCTTAGGACTGTGCAATGGCGGAGTAGGTCCAAAGGCCTCTTAAACTGATAGCTATAAATTACACACAGTCACACATCACAATTAGTTGGCAGTCATCAGGCACTACTTCCGTATCATAAAACTGTGTGGCATTTCTCCAAATTATGAAATATTATCCTGATTAAGTAAAATATACTAAAGAATGAAAACATAGCAGGGACTTCCTTCATATTTTATCTCCCCCTAATTATGTAAATTAAGCAAAAAATGCTTTGATTTCTAATTATGCTTTGCTTAGGGTATTCTTTCATTTTTGATGAAACGTCAGACTTCTGCCATTGCACACTTAAGCAAAACCTTTATATATCAATCATTTATGTCAAGGTACATTCAAGTCACATAGACTGCTCTTATACCTTTGCAAACACTTTAATAACAGTTTCATTTTAGCAAGAAACCATATGCAATCACGAGGCCATTTTGGAGAGTCGGTTATCTTATTTTTATGCTATAAAGAGACAGACTTGAATGTCAGTAGATAGTGTTGTCAAGAGTATGGGAAAATGGACATCTTCCTACATGACTTATGAGAATGTGAACTGCCATAGCCTATTGAATGAATACGACGCGCAATCTGTGATCTAGCAACCCTACTTTTGAAAATAAAACATCAATCAGTAAAAATATATTAACAGATGTGTTTATTGTTTCTATAATTTCAAAATTTTATGTCCATCAATAAGGGGCTAATTGAATGAGTACTGGTATATCCATTCTATGGAATGTTATGTCATCATTAAAAAGAACTTAATAATCTCTAAGCGCTGACTAAAATGTGTTTGTGATTCCTTTTAAGTATAAAAATATTTATAGAGGATTATGTACAGTGTAAGTCCACTTTTAAAAAAAAAAGGAATGAGAAGCCCTATATATATATGTGTATGCGTGTGTTTGTATACATACATATATAGATATACATAAATCCATACACACACACATACATTTGTTGGAATAAGCATAAAGGATGAGATTAATGGTAGGGAAAAGACAGTAAACTTTTTAATTTATACACCTCTGTGTCAATTGACATATTAAAATGAATATATATCATTTGGTAATTAAAAACAAAATATAGAAAGGAAGATCATTGGATATAAACTCTCGTTATTGTATGGAACATTCTCTTCCCTTTTGAATCTGAAATTTCTCAATATAAGCAGTGTCTGCTGTTTGAATCGAAGCAATGTGTGAATTTGAACTTTCTCTCAACACACTTTGTGTTTGCTCAGGACTCTTAAATAAATATGTTGTGTATATTCAAATCCTAGATAAGAAATTGTTTTTGAAATATAAAACTCATCACTCAAAGTACTTTGAACTCCTCATGTCTTTAAGGCTACACACAGGACCTCGGTGGTTTTGTTGTTACAACACTAAGAAATGGGGAAACGCTAGTAAAAACTCTGGGCTAATTAAAGCTGTATCTTTCTTCTAAGACTCTGCTGCCTAAGGCATCATTACTTGATGTCATTTCCAATTGCTCCAACTTGTCTTTCACTGTTATGAAAAATTGGTTTACAAAGCATTAGCAAAGAATATTCTATCAATTGTTCAATAGATCTTCATCTAAGAATAGAGTTTCCATTTCTGAGAGAATGTTTCTAATGAAGGGAAAAGAAGTAGCATCATAGTCGAAGAGTTAGTATACAAAGGCCTCTGCGTAAATGATTTTTATGTTACTAGGAGGTTGAATTCAATTCTATTGTGAACAGTCACTTATAAAGGAAAACCCACAATTTTTTAACCAGAAAATTGGAAAACCACTGGTAATCATTTCCATGTGCCTATCTCATTTTCTAACCATCTATATAACCAGTTTACAAAACAATTTGCCCCTCTTTGAAAATATAGCAAATAATTGCTTATTTCCTTCTTACCAGATGCATGCTTGGTGTGTTGGTAAATAACTCTGATTATCCAACCACTGATGGTTGTTCTTTTAGACATTAGACAAAAATGGATTAAGCCTTGCTGCCTACTCAGAGATTTGGCCTGAGTGGAAATAGGCTTTTGTGGAGCTACAGAATTTCTACTTCATCTGCTCAGCCAATAATTGGTCAGAGCATGACTCTGGTTAGAAATAAGCAATGCATTTCCTGTAACCATGAAGAGAAAACAAGGCAGTGCATGTAGCCTCTGAGAAACATGCGTTTACTTTTGAAGAGAAGAAGCACTCGGAGACCAGGGAAAAGCCTATGTATGAAATCCATTATCTGACACGTTCTTTCCAGCATTCCCAGGAATGCTAGGCTGACTACTAAGATTTATTTTTACTTCCTGCTTTTTGGAGAAAATGAGTTTGCCAGCCAGCTGTGAATACCTAACGCTGGGGAAGGTGGCTAGATTCCGAAGTGCTTATGTTCATGGATCTCCTTATGCAATCAACAAGCCAATTGATATTAAGCCTCAGAGGAGACGGTAACTGCTTTCCTTTCTTCTACTTGTTTGTCAGTGAAATGTGTTTTGTTACCCTTTGGTAACTGCTTTGGAGGTCTGCTGAGCTGGGAGGGTCGGGGTGAGAGGTTAGTGTTAAAAATTCAGTGTACTGGATAGCTAGAAAAAAATTAACTGAAGAGGAAAGCTGGAAAATATCCTTAGCTTCGCTATTTAGCAAGAGTTGATCTGTTTTTAAGGTCTATAGATTTTAAGAATTTGAGAGATCGTTAGTGCTTTTTTCATCAGAATCACCCATAAGGAATATTTGAAAGAGGGTCAAGGCAAATAATGGACATATTTTATTCATGGCTCTGAATACCAGATGCCCAATATGTCACAATCGATATGCAGCATTCCACAATTCCAGTGTGAGATAAACGTGTTATAATTCCACAAAAAGTATTCATTTTCAAGTGGTCTCTAGGAGGGTCAGAAATGGGTTATTTTTTCCTACAAAGACATAGTTATTTCTAGATCAATGTTCCAAAATTCTGCTAACTCACAGTCTCCACACACCACACCACTCCCCAACCCCCCAATCCCCACATACACACACCTCGGCAAACTCATGGTGTGTAATTAGGAATTTCGAAGTTGAGATTAGTGTTTTAATTACAGGGAAAGAGGGTGTATGCTAAGTAGACCCTTTCTACTCCCCAGACTTTTTATTTAGTGTCTGAACAAGGATGATATGATGATATGTTTGACTAATACGTCCAAAAAATCATCCGTCAATTCTGGTTTCATACAAAGGCATTTTATTCAGCATTTCACAATGAACTTCAGAAGCATTTTAAGGGGATGTTCCATTCTCTATGAGAAAATGCTAGTTCTAATTTTATGAATTCCTGGCATAAACGGCTGAAATTCTGAAAGCAGTATAGTTAACATTAAGACTATTTTCTTTTTCTGATGATACGCATGCAAACTGATATAAAAAGCATATGCTTTGTCAGGTTTGACCTGACTGTAAACATGAAAGAATATTCACACATTTGAGTGATTAAAAAACAAAAGTTTTCAAACCTTCAGATATGCCTTGGGGCTAGTTTTTCAACTGTAAAAACTGGTTTTTTAAATTATTATTTTATTTTATGAAAATGAGCTGTCTGATTTTTATGAGGGGCAATTTTTTTTTTTAATTCCAGAATAGTAAGGCTTTTCCTTTTCAGCTCTAGCACTGCTTGAATTTATAACAAACTAGCATGTTAATGTACAGCAACTAGCACCTGTTTTAAAGAACCTTCAGGAAAATGTGTTCTGAAATACCCAACACGGCTCAATTGCTGTAAGTCTCTTCAGTCTGTTGTGTAGTTAGCAGTGTGATGCTACAAACCCACGCAAGTTGTCCAATCCATATGTCAGTAACATGTCCCTGTTCATGTTACTTTTCTTCTGCTTAAAAGTAATAAGTTTTAAAAAAGTAAAAGTCAATTGAATTATGTTTCTATGTAGACTGATGTGTATATGCATTTAGAATCGACTCGTAGCCCACTGTAATATACCCTGACAATGTCAGACTTATCCCTAATCACTTTTAAAAAAAAAGATCTGTACATATTTTGCAAGCAAATATTTGCATATCCAAACCAAACCCACAGCCATCAAATGGATTCTGACTCATAGTGACCATGTAGGACAGAGTAGAACTGCCCCATAGGGTTTCCAACACTGTAAATCTTTATGGAAGTAGACTGCCATGTCTTCCTCTCATGGAGTGGCTGGTTGGTTCTAACCGCTGACTTTTTGGTTAGCAGCTGAGTGCTTTAACCACTGTGCAACCAGGGCTCCTTTAAAACATATCAGAGTCAACTTTTCTTTTAGAATAATACATTGCTTATATCCAGCAAGTAAATCAATTAAATGATATTTTGTATAAAAGATGTCTTAAATCATTACATCTACAGCTTTTATTCCATGGAAGAAAAATTTGGCAACACATATGTAATGAAAACAATGGTTAGAGGGGGTGCATGAATGAATTAGAGAGGGTCCAAATCACTAAGAATGTCGTCATTCTGTAACTCATTCTTTCTGTTGTAAATTTTAAAATCTTTATTTGAACTTAATTTGAGTCTGCTGAGAAAACCATATACCTGGAAAGATAGTGGACCATTATCCTAGATTCACTAAAATCTAGCCAAAAGTAAATGGTTAAATTTTCGGGATGCATCTAAGATGTATCTAAAACAGTATGTTTAAGTATATTTTCATACAGTCACAGTTGCATACTTTTGCAGAAGGAAGTTGCTTTTCTAATTATTAAAAACGAAGAAAAACATCTAAAGAATAGGAGCTATATGTTGATATTTCAACCTACCTAATGTAGCATTAGATTAAAGTGATGGAAAGAAATCTGTCTTTTCATTAAAATCCATGTGGAGAGTAAAGAATGAAATCTAATACATACGTACAAAATATAACTCAATTTAAATCCAAGTATATCCTTTTAAGAGGAACCCTGGTGGTGCAGTGGTTCAGTGCTGGGCTGCTAGCCAAAAGCTGGGTGGTTGGAACCCACCAGCCACTCTGTGGAAGAAAGATGTGGTAGTTTGCTTCTGTAAAGATTTTCAGCTTTGGAGACCTTGTGGGGCAGTTCTACTGTGTCCTATGGCTCGCTATGAGTTGGAATTGATTCGATGGCAATGGGTTTGGTTTGGTTTTATATCCTTATAAAATAATGACTTATTGAAACAACAGCATGTTTCTCTAGGAATACTGAGAAATAACTTCCACATTGAAAATTAGCTATATTAGGAATATGACAACATGGTCACTAATAGTTCTGAATTTTTATTTCAAAGGCAGCAATAAGATATTAACAAAGCAGCTATAACTACCAAATCTTAAGCTCAGTGTTGAAGAGAATTATAGCCTTACTGTCTGTGATTCTACTGATTTTCTATATTTGTGATTTAAAAATGTTTTTCTTTTTATTTGTTTGTAGCCTCCACAAATTCTAGAGCTCTGTTTTTATTCTCATGCAAAAATTAGTTTCCTTTTTTAGTTTATAAAACTTTGATTTCTCAACTTTAATTTATAGAGCTTAAATAATAGGATTTTATCTAGTTCTTCCACCCCATTCCCGCCCAATTAGACATATAGAACACTGGCTGAAGTGGTTGAGGATTATGAATTTTATTATTACCAGGTTAGGAAAGCAGAATCTGAAATTCATTTCTGTATTCATAAGCGTATGTATAACTTCAAGTAGTAGAAAGACGCAGAAAAAGTCAATGGGGAGCAAAGGGGAATTCCTAGAGAGGAAAAACTAAAATTGCAACAATAAATATGATAGAAGCACAAAAGTTCATCAAATCTGTTACAAAAATTGTGAAACATATGCCCAATTTCTGTTTGTCCTGCTGTACTTTTAAACTCACACTTTTTTTTAATCAAAAAGTAAAAACTAGGAGTACTGATAGAGACAGGAGCCACCAGTACCTTAAAGTTATAGAAACCACCTGTACTCTAGGGCAAAACTGTTCACAACCCAAAACAGTGCTTTGTCTCACACCGGCCCCTTCCCTCAACAATTTAGTGGCTCTACACCTGTGCTTCTGGCTGGCAGGTGAGGGGCTTGTGCCCTTCTCTGAGATCCCTCCTGGAAGTGATGCTACTTCTCTCATAATCTCTGTCCTGTTTTCCTGTAAGTAGATCTGTTCTTGCTACTTAGCTTTCAAAGAGCCAGCAGACAGAAATGAACACAATGTTCGAGGTTACAAGTTTGAGTGTATGTTAAGAGTGAAAACATTAGACTGCTTTCTCCTTAAAGAAAGATTTAAAAATCCTTCTAAAAACTCTTTAAGTTGTGTGCTTAGATTTCTGACCAATCATCAAGCTATTCATATATTCAAATAGTATCCATAGAAATGATTTGCTAGTAATGAGTATGGCAAGGGATTGGAATTGGATTATGATTCTTGATTAATCAGTGACCTCATGTTCATAAAAATGGGTTCAATCAATGAATCTGAACATTGAGGAATCAGACATTGCCCAGTACAAAAGAGTTCTTGCACTTTCTGTACTAAAGGAAAACAGTTACATGTTGTGAATACGATAGATTTTCATTAAATGCAACTGCTTTGATTTGGAATCTATAATGATTCAAACAGGGCCTAGACCAACTTTTGCTTTTGTAGAGTTTTTTTTTTAAAGTGGTTATTAAATTAATTATCAAGGTAACCAGTGGTTCTCAACTGGGGTTATGTTATCTCCCAGGGGACATTTGGCAATGTCTGGGGACATTTTTGATTGTCATGATTGGGGAGTGGCGGTTTGCTACTGGCATCAAGTAAGTAGAGGCCAGGGCCAGGGATGCTGCTAAACTTTCTACCATAGACAGGACGGCCCATAATAGCAAAAATTATTTAACCCAAAATATCGACAGTGCTGAGGTGAACAAATGTAAACAAATTGGATTGGGGGAGTACTTAGAAACTCTTTGAAGTCCTTTATTTATATCCAAAATATTGATATTTTCTATGTACTTGTGAAAACACTTTTATCTTTCTCCTGGTAATAATTAGATAACACTTTCTTGGGTTGGATAAAATTAGACAATTGCCACACTTTCAAAATAGCCTAAGATAATTAATAATTCAAACAATTCTGTCTTTGGGATTTATATAAATTAGTGTGTTTTATTGCATTTCCAGGAGCCATTATTCCTTTAGTAGAGGCACTACTAAGATTTCATTTAAAAAGCTGAATAAATAATCTAATACATTCTTGTAGCTCTAGGCTAGGTGTTAAACATTGATCTACCATTCAAGGTAAAATGAAAAATAGTAGGTAAAATTGTACAGAAGATAACAAATATTAAGTGACCATCACTTTGACCTGGTATAATGACTCTGCTCAACTCTTCCCACCCTTCCCCATGCTGGCATGCATGAGCCTACTGATGAATGTGCATGCCATATGAGTGTTTTCATTGTAGCCAACTCATCCTTAAAGCAAAGAGCAAATTTCATAAGGAGCAAACTCTAGGGGGAAAGGGAGTGCTTTCTTTGATGGAGGCCCTTGTTCTTTCTAAATAAAACTTCTAATCATCCTCAGAATTTCTTCTAATCCTCCTCGCATCTGGGTAAAAATTATTGTTCTGACTATAATGTGCATCTGCAGCTCCTCATTCTCTCCTCAATTCCAGGATGGTATATCCAAGTACCTGTTCTCTAAATGTTCTCCAGGGAACATGGAGAACATATTTGAAACTAAAATTACCCAGGGACCCTCACCATCCTCCATTTCCTCATAGATCTGAGTCACAGTAATGGAAATCATCCTCAATGCTTTCTTCTCTCTCAGCCTAGCTGTCCATCATTGTCCATTCTACTTCCTTCACATCCATCTTACGTCTCCCTTTGTTACCATCCCCACTGCTAGCGACTTACATCAGGACCTAATCCTCTCTTGCCTGAAAGACTTCCAGTCTCATAATTAGTCTCCTTATCCTACTCTTATCCTCTTCCTGTCTTCCAGAAAGAGATTTTCTAAAATCTTATCATGTTGCTTCCATGCTTACAACCACTGTATTTTCGCTGTCTATAAAAACATCTAAATCCCAAATGGTCATGATCAGATCCCTCCTTCCATCTCTCTTTCCTTCTACTGTTCTTTTATCCCCCATGATGTATACTCTGCATTTTAGGTATAAAAAACTAGTAACTGTACCTATTTTTCTGGTCTGGTGTTTCCTTCCTCCTTATCTTGCTATGAATTCATACTTGGCAGTGTGATAGATCATTTTTGTGTGGCTTTCTTGCCATGCTCTTGTAACTCCTACCCAAGTGATTGGGTGACCGTGCAAATAAGGTAATTGTGACCCATCAAGGGGATTGGTCAGTTTTGCCATCCCGTTAGGCTTGAAAGAGAGCCAATTCCAGAACAAAGAAAGGATCCCACCACCACCAAGGAAGGAGAGCCAAGAGCGGAGCGTGTCCTTTGGATCCCTGTGCTGAGAAGCTCCTGGAACCAGAAGCCTGAGAGAGAGATACAGGAAGAGGAGGAGAGGAGAGAGAGAGAGAGAGAGAGAGAGAGAGATGTAACACTGAAGACAGTGAGAAGCAGTGGCAGAGAAGTGGCAGCAGGAGAGACTGGCAAAAGAAGGTGCAGTGGGCTTGCTGGCACGTAGAGTGAGAAAGCTGAGTGCCTTTGAGCAGAGGCTTACTAGTGGAGTATAGTGCCTCTGGGCACTTATTGGCAGAGCTAAAAGAGCTTTGTAACACTTGCCTGAGCAGGGCAGAGGCCAAGGGGCCAGAGAGAGGCGTGCCTATAACATGGCTGGGAAGAGGCTGTCATGATGGAAGAACTGTATCGTAAGTGTTCCTGAACCTGAATTGTAACGTGTTACTTCCCTAATAAACCCCATAATCATGAATATGGTCTGTGAGTTTTGTGTGGCCATTGCAATGAATTATCAAACCCAGCAGAGAAGTAGAGAGTGCCATGGAAAGGGCAGTTGGTATCAGAATTGGTAAAGATAGTGGAGAGAGGAGGCATGTCTGACTTTTGCCTCATAGGAATCAGCCTTGGACTGTTGATCTTGATTCTCCTTTCCGCTTGTGAAGTTAGAGGAGGTCAGATGCCACTCCCATGCCAGTTTTATAATACTCTAGGTCTTTTCTGTTAAACCTTTCTTAATTCCTTTTTTCCAAAGGGAAACTGCTTCTTTAGGTAGCTGTTGTTCCTTTCTTATGTGTCTCTCACAGCATTATATTAACAAACCTTGATTATACATTTTCTCTCTCTCCTCTTTTAAGTGTGTCATGATAAAAATGATTGTTTTAGGAACAGTAATTTGTCAGTGGTGTGCAAGCATGGATTGGAATGCAAAAGATTGAAGCCCTATATTAGTAGAAGCAAGTAGTGTAAAATCCTGACAAGGACAATTTCATTACAATTACAAATATATAAATATGTGATTACAATGGTGATAATTACTAAAAAGAAGACAATGGTGCAATAAAAACCAAACCCAACCAGTTACCTTTAATTCAGTTCCGACTCATGGTGACCTCAAGTGTTTCAGAGTAGAACCGTGATCCACAGGGTTTTCAATGACTGATCTTTTCAAAAGCAGATCGCCAGGCCTGTCTTTTGAGGCATCTCTGGATGGATTCAAACTGTCAGCCTTTCTGGTAGTAATCAAACACTTAACCGTTTGTACCATAAATAGTTACTTAACATAGTCTGAGCATTTAGGGAATGTTTCCCTGGGGATGATGAGGCCTGAGGATAAGTAACAACATGTGCTATCAAGAACTTTGTAAATGGAGTCCCGAAGTGAATATTAAAGAAACTAAAAGGGTAAGATGTCTGAAATATAATGAGGGAGGGGCAAGAGTGGCAAAAAATAAATAAATAAATAAAGTTTAGAAGGTAAACAGGGATGATTACACTTTTTAAAAAGTGAATTAATCAAATCTCCATTTCATTTTAGGGAGGAACATTAAGTGATAATTTAGTTTATTAATTTATTCATTGGAAATGCAATTTAAAAACATATGCTTTCTGCCGTATTTATCACTGAGGATTTTAAAGCTTTGAAATAAACAGTAGATAATGTTTTCCAACTGAAGTTAAAGAAAAAAAAAGGCTAATTTTTCAATCCATTGCCAATAGCTAGGAGTTAATAAAAACAGTCTTAAATATCAACCTTTGTTCTTTGGTATCAGTTCAACATTCATCCATCTACTAACCTTACAGGCTCTCTTTTGACATAAGGATGAGACTGTTTAGAGTACTTACAGTGGTTACTGCCAGTGACTAGGAGACTCTACACAATCATGGTGATCTTCACGTGTTAATCACATTTCTGCACCCAATTAGACACATTAAAATACTCAACCTCTATTTGGATTTTTTTTTCCAATTTTTAAAAATTTTTTATGGCTCTGCACTTGCAATAAACAAAATTATTACATAGATAAACTTGTACTACAAAGAAAAAACACCTATTAACACCTTTTGTTTTAATTTGTAAACTGTGATAAATGATGTAGGGAATTCTAACAAAGCACTCCAGGCTTGAGATGACATCTCCCATTCAAACAGATTATATATCGATATATGATGCCTGAAAAAACCAAAGGTTTATAGACAAAGAAGATGGGTAGGCAGTCAGTTTACTGATAGCCTTTGAAATAAGTGTGATGACTTTGGATTTGATTCGTAGTACCATGTTATTTATGGGGTTACCACATGGGTTCGCCATGAGTTGCAATCAATTTGATGGCAACTGTTTTGCTTTTAGGTTTTGAGTGTGTGTGTGTGTGTGGTGATAAAGAGAGAGAGACTGGAAAGAGAGTTTGATGAGAAGGAAGTTGCAGGTGTCGAAAGGAACGATAATCAGCTTCTCAGACAAGATGGAATGTGTTCTGAATTTCAAAATATGGTCAGGGCTTCAATCATGCCGTTCTCAATAGCATAAGTTGTTACTCATCTTTCAAGCCTCATCATCCCCAAGAAAACATTCCCTAAATGATCAGACTGTGTTAGGCACCTATTTACGTATTCTTATTACACTGTTGTCTTCTTTTTAGCAGCTCTCACTAACGTAGTCACATATTTATGTATTTAGTTGGCCTAAGAGTCTCCTCTCACATTCAGTTCTAGGACCATAAGGACAGGGTGTAAGTCTGTATTTTAAACCACAGGACCTCTAATGCTTTGTACAGGGCCTGGTACTTAATCGGCATTTAATTAATTCTTGCAAAATTTATTTTTCCAACTGGGAATAGGAAAGTAGGCGGAGACAGTAAATAAGTATGTGCCCTTTTGGAAAAACATATGAAATTCACTTTAGCAGCTCCCAAACTTATATCTCAAATCCTGACTGCTCTTCCCCTTTAAGCTTGTATTATCTTCACTGTGTGGAATTTTTATCCGGATGTTCTCATGGCCAAAATTGAGCTCACAAATTCTACCTTTGTGATGTTTCTTCCTGAGCAATGGCCGAGTCAGCAAACAATGAATTTTTCTAATTTGTGTGATTAAAACGTTCAAAATTTTTCTAAGATTTCTTGAAATCTGAATTGATGATAGTATGACAATTCACAGTAAACCATCTCACAAAACACATAACCTTCAGCTTATCATAATACATGGAGGTTACTGTAAGTATGTGGCATTTAATGATTGATTTTTAATCCAGCCAAAAGTTAGGGGCGAAAATGTATATATACAGCTACAAAAATCTCAAAGTCTATTGAACAGTTATGAATTATTCAATTTGCCCTTATGATGGGTATACAGTTTTCCTAAATTTGTAATTGCCCTCCTGCCCCCTGCCACTATAACTGAAAATATGCGCTCTTGTTTGTGCTGTTATTTCTGAACAACATATGCTGGTATCAGATGTAAAATAAGTCTTGTGATACTGGTGTTACCATGGTAATCCATCATGTATATAACAGGAACGTTATGAATACCAGCAGCTTTCCTGTTCTCTTTTAGTTTCTATTTTCTTTTTAGCTTTTTTTTTTTTTAAAGTTGTATGTCAGCAATTCAGTGGCTATGAAGCCAAGAGTAACACAATCCACATCTCCTTTCTGTTGCTTGTGGTAGGATTTATCCTCTGGTAGCAAGAGAGTTCTTGCCCATTTTGATTTGCAAGAGATTTTGCTTCTCCCTAATATTTCTTTTTGTCAGTAAAGTCTTCTTGCCCTAGGGGAAAAGTTATTTGTGTCCTAGAACTGATTAAAAAAAAAACCCAAACCCGTTGCCATCTAGTGGATTCTGTCTCATAGCAACTCTCTAGGACAGAGTAGAACTGCCCCATAGCATAGCGTTTCCAAGACTGTAAATCTTTACAGAAGCATACTGTCACATCTTTCTCCCATGGAGCAGCTGGTGGGTTTGAAGCATTGACCTTTTGGTTAGCAGCCAATCACTTTAACCATTGTTCTAGCAGGGCTCCAAAACTGATAGATCCCAGGAATCCAGTATGGTGAGTCCTGTGGAGGCAGGAAATCCCAGCCTTGGGGTTGCCAATGTCTCTGACTGTAGTATATGCTCAAAATCACCCCAAAACGGAGTAGGAAGATGGAAGTCAACCTTCACATCACTAGCAGTTTTTAAAGCTAAATTGCTGTTTTTGACTGTACTATACTTTCCGTGTCAGACGAGAGTTTAAGATACTATGGGGATGATTGGGGTTAAGTTACTCAGGGAATAATGAGGTTTATACAGACTCATTAATCTTTCCAGGCTAAAGAGAGATTTTACGTGCACTGTGACTAAGGAGACCTTAACTGATACTATAAAAATCGATTCAATAGATTTACACCATCTGGGCACTTAATAATGCAAATTTAAATATGCACACTAAGCCAAAAATGGAGAGATAGAGGAGAGAGAACAATGATTTAAATAGGGCAATTTCACTTTCTTTACCTGCTACCATATTGAGTGGATCTATATTCACTAGTAAGTGTGAGATAAACCAGTAAACAAGTTGCCGTCAAATTGATTCCAACTCATGGTGATCCCTTGTGTATCAGAGTAGAACTGTGCTTCATAGGGTTTTCAATGGCTGATTTTTTAAAAGTACATTGCCAAGCTTTTTATCCAAGGAGTCTCCGGATGGACTCAAACCTCCAACCTTCCGTTTATCAGATGAGCCTGTTAACCATTTGCACTACCCAGGGACTCCAAATATGAGAAAGGAGATGTGAATCAGCTCTCTCTTGCGAGTCTCAGATCTCATAAGCCTGTCATAGTGTGAACATCTTGCCTTCCATTTGATTTAAGGAATTTTCCATGGTAATATTGACTATACTATCTTTTTTTCTGTAAAAGTTGACATTAGAACGTAAACCTAAGTAAATATGACTCTACTGAAATGTGTATCACTCTACCATCAAAAGATATATTTCTATTTACAAACATAACTTTATTCAGTTTGAAAGAGAACTGCAATGTTGGCAGTAAATATAATTAGCCTCATTTGCAAAGTTAAACAGATATAAGATTGCATACACACCAGGAAAAATTGTCACACAGAAAAGCTCTGTAGGTAGGAGCATCCCATTGTGTCAGCTAGCTTAGTTACGTTTTCTATTCAATGCTTTGCAAAATTTTAATCCATAAAATGCACATGATCCTATAAGGATATAAAGATGCATCACACAAAAAGCCTGCCCTCATGGACCTTACTGTCTAAAGAGAGATGACAAGTACCAAACATAAATAACTGTTCCAAAGGATCCAAATATCAATCAAATTATTCATTCCTTTATTCATTCATTCATGCCTTTATGTGTTCAACAAACATTTACTTAACAACTAAGTTTAAAACTCTCTGATAGGAGTACAAGACTGAGTAAGACAAATTTACTGCCTTCAGAAAGATCACAGTCTACTTAGTCAAAAATTCAAACTGAAAATGTAATTACAGTCACATTAGGACTTTAATTGCCCTCTACAAGCACAAGGAGCCCTGATGGTGTAGTGGTTAAGAGCTTGCCTGCTAACCAAAAGATCAGCATTTCAAATCTACCAACCACTCCTTTGAAACCCTATGGGGCGGTTGTACTCTGTCCTATTGGGTCGCTATGAGTCAGAATCAACCTGATGGCTACCGTTTTGGCTTTTTGTTTAGGAGCACAAAGGACCAGACACCACCACCATCTGGGCTGTTCAGAGAAGGTCTTACAAATTAGGGCTGTGGAAGTTGACTAGACATTCCCCTGAAAGGCAGTGTGAGAAAGGGGACACCCAGCAGACAATGAACTCACATTACATAGCACTTTGTAGTTTACAATGTAGATTTCAATATATTATCTCCTTTGATCCTGACATCAACTGATGTGGAAAACTGACATCAGCTGATGTGGAAAACTGAGACCGAGTGGGTTCGAGGGCCTTGCTTAAGGCCATGTTGTTGTTGTTGTCATTTGCAAGTCACTTCCGACTCATGGTAACCTCATGTGTGCAGAATAGAACTGTTCCATAGGGTTTTCAAGGCCATGACCCTTAGGAAGCAGATTGCCAGGCCCGTCTTCTGAGGTGCTTCTAGGTAAGTTTGAACTACCAAACTTTTGACTAGTAGTTAAGTGCTTAACTATTTGTGCCACGCAAGGATTGCACTCAAGGCCATGTTGTTATTGCTGGGTGCCATTGAGTCGATTCTGACACATAGTGACTACATGTGAGAGAGCAGAACTGCCCCCATAGGATTTCCTAGGCTGTAATCTTTACCGGAGCAGATTGTCAGGTCTTTTCTCCTGCAAAGTCACTGGGTGGGTTCGAACCATCAACCTTTCCATTAGCAGCCAAGTGCTTAATCAATGCTCCACCAGGGCTTCTTGCTCAAGGCCATAAAGGTAGTTAAATGCTAGAGTGGGGACTCAAGCCCTAGTCATCTGGCTCTAAATTTTGCTCTGTATTCTGTTAAGTCCCATAGTGAAAGCAGAAATAAAATGCTTTGGCAGCTAGAAGAAGTGAGAATTTATATCCAAGTGGGGGAGTCATAGAATGTTTTGTGGGCAAAATTGCATTTGATCTTAAAGTTTGCATTTAGTTATTCAGAGTTGTGGATGAAAGGCATTTCAGGATGGGAGAACAACCTGGCAAAGGCATGGATGTGGAAAAACAAGTGAACATTTGTAGGAAAAAAAAACGTTTGTGGCTAAATTTAATGGACTTGAGAATAAATTGTGGGAAATAAAGTTGATTTCAGGAAGAGTGAGACAATATTTTTATGACCATGAAAGCTAAACTAAGGAATGTTTTTTAAGCCAAGGTGTGCTACTGAAGATTTTTGAACAGAGGAGTTCTATGATCTTAGCTTTGCTTAAGAAAGAATAAAATGACGTCAAGGAAGACATAATTTGGAGCAGAGTGAGGAGACCAGTGGAAGTTTTATAACAACCTACTCTAGAGGTAACAGGGCAATGGTCAACACAAGATGTTGGATTACAGTATTATTTTTGTCATTTTTTTTTTTAACAGTAGTACACATATTGCTCCACGACATTGGTCAACAACCCCACAACACGTCAACCCTCTAACTTCTCAACCTTTTTTTTGGTGAAAATACACATAGCCAAAGATACACCACCTCAAAAACCTCTACATGCACAGTTCAGTGACATCTACCACGCTATTCCAATTGTGCTGCCACTCTCACTCAAGATGAAGGCCCACAGAACAAAACAGTCTCTCATTTAACAGTTACTGCACATGTTGCCCTATGACAATGGTTAACGATCCCACAACACATCAACAATATCCTTACTCAGCCTTGGGTTCCCCATCACCAGCTTCCCCGTCCCCTTCTGCCTTCTGACCCTTGTCACTGGACTCCTCTACCCCATTAGTCCCATTTGGTTCTACGGGGCTGTCCACTCCCAGGCTGAACGGTGAACCTCAAAGATAACCTCACCACCGAGCTAAAAGGGTGTCTGGGGACCATACTCTCGGAGTTTCTCCAGTCTCCTTTAGGCCAGTAAATCTGGTCTTTTTTTTTTGTGCGTTAGAATTATGTTCTACATCCTTCTCCAGCTCTGTCCAGAACCCTCTGTTGTGATCCTGGTCAGAGCAGTCAGTG
>NW_004444010.1:12340228-12404303 GCF_000243295.1 Trichechus manatus latirostris | reverse complement strand
GAGACCATGGTCCCCAGAGCCCTCCGCCCAGCAATTCAGTCCCTCAGGGAGTTTGGATGTGTCTATGGGGCTTCCATGACCTTTCCTTGTGCAAGTATTTTGTCATTTTTTAATATTGTTTGTATATTATGTATTTTCCTCACTGAGTATAAAATATATGAGAAAAAAGTAATTTTTTTTGTTGTTGTTGTTTTAAAGATACAGGTAATTAGGGCTTAACATAGAGTGGTACATGATAGTAACAAAATGGATAGAAACACTGGGAAGGAAGAATTGGCAAGACTTGAGAACTGGCATAAGAAAGGGGAAGAGGATCCTGTTTCTAGGATGATATCTAGATATCAGGCAGAAGAGTTGCACAGTTAACAGAAGAAACGGGGATAGGAAGAGGGAAAGCAGATTCTAAAGTGAAGATAAATGACTTATTGGTGGAAAAACTGATTTTGAGAATTTTGCAGGAGAAAGAGATGCAGATGTGCAGATAGAAATATCAAAAAAAAAAAAAAAAGAGAGAGAAAGAGAGCGAGAAGAGGTCAGGGTTGGAGGCGTGAAAAAAAAAGGTGGCCAAGCAAAGATCCTGGGAAACATTTACATTTATGGGTTAGATTTTGACTTAAGGACCAAAGCATAATATTTTTCAAAGTCATAATCAATTCTTTTTTTATTCTTTGGTTTGTTTCTTATTCAGAACTTTACTTTCACCCTATGATATATCATGCAGATCTCTAAATGCAGTTTGAGTAGATGATAAATAATTTACAAAAAAGCTCAAAATAGTGAGAATTTGTTCCTAAATATTTTATTGCTGAGATCACTCAGACCTTGGGTAAATTGTGAGGTACATAAATTGCAAGTACTCTGTAAAATGACATTCATATTTAAATCTACTATTAATTTTTAATAAAAGTCAAATCAAATCATCATTAACCCTGGTATGGAATCTTGACACTTAACCAACAAATAACGTTACAAAAAGTAAACATTAATATGAAGACACAGATGATCAAATGCTGATCTGCTCTACTATTATATGTTCTCTGCAATAAATATTAAATGAAAATGTTTAAATGGTACAATTTCCAGAAACCAAACAAAATTGGCTTAATGGTTAGGAAGTTTTTGAGAACTACATAATTTTGGAATTATAGAGGAGAACAGAGAAGGAACCAACAAAAACTAATGTACCATTACCCAGTCACTAGAAAGAAATATGTTCATGGCCACACAATGAGATTGAGTTTTCTATCATTTTTTTATTTTGTTGCTAGTAAAAAAAAAAATGTTAAAATAGCTCCTTTTTTTTTTTTTTTTTAGCTGAACATTTCTTACTAGAAATTCAGTAGGGACACTGTTGTCTTGTTTGACTATGTGGGTTTTTGTGTCGTTCCCTTTTAATAGTTTTGAAAACAGTTTTATCAGTGGTTAGATACATTATTTTCCCAAGAGCTTGGGTATTTTATTGAGGCTGTTTCAAATGCATTTAATGTCCTCTCTAGTGGATTTGTTTATCTTTTTCCCCAAGCTCTCTTTTTTTCTTAGCCAGGGAAGTTACTTTTCATTTGCGTCACAGATGAGGAACTCATTTCTATAATCTATAGATTATGGTACTTTGGTATTTAATACATACTTTTAATATGAAATATATCATACATAATTTGTAAGTAAATATCCATGGGGAATTTATTGCTTAAAGTTCTCCTTTATAGGGAATTTTTACAAAGGGTGCATAGTCAACACTTTAATATGATAATTTGCTATGAAAGCGAAGTGAAGTAGATACTGAAGTCTTGCTTAATGTTACATTAACATTTCATATAAAATAGTCCCAAAGTTCGAGTATCACTTGGATTTTGCAATATTTTATACATGTATCATATACGTATGTATATTTAATTTGATCAGAGTTTGTTGTAATGGCATTTAACTACAAATATAATGAGCTGAATTATTCTATGGGTGGCTGCTAAGTATGTTAAGGTAGCTGGCACAGAGAATGGAAAAAGCCCTGGTCCTCTTACATTGCAAGTAGATGTGAATATTCTACTTCTGGGTGAAAGTATGGTGAATCTGGAATGAGTCAAATGTTTACTCTGGCCAATTTAAAACATCTGGATGATTCTAACTTTGGGGACATATTGCTTCATGCACAGTGGGTGCCTGATAATTGGTAGAACTTTAGATTTCTTATCTTGATAAATGACACTGTCTTAAATTTTGCAATACCCAATGATTCACAAATGCTTAACTACTACTCTTTTCCTTCCCATTTAATTAAAATGTTCTACTTTTAATTTATCACACATACAACTTTTAGAAGAGAAAACATCACTTTATTGTCAGCAGTTGTGAAACACACAGCTTAGGTGTCACTGTCAGACTACATTCCCCCACAGAAGAATCCAGAAATACAAGGTTATAAAGAGCCCTGGTGGCGCATTAGTTAAGTGCTCAGCTGCTAATCAGAAGGTTGTAGGTTCAAACCCACCCAGCAACTCCATGGGAAGAAAGACCTGGCCATCTTCTTCTGTAAAGACTACCACCCAGGAAACCCTATGGGGCGGGTCTACTCTGTCATATTGTGTCGCTATGAGTTGACAATGGACTAAACAGCACCTAACAACAGAAAATACCACCTGTGTATCAAATTAGCCCCTAGTTATCTAGTTATTATTTTCTCAGGACAGCACTGAGGAGCTCTTACGGGTCTCTCCCCTGGGGACTCTCTGATAAGATAGGTTTCATTTTGAGACTGACATGAGGACAGAGCTTGTGCTCATAACATCTATGAGCAAAATAATTCTCCTCGGATAGTAAACAAATATAAAAAATATCAAGAAAGGGTAGTTTGAGTGGTTTTCCCTGAAAATTGTCAGAGTTTACCTAGACGAAAGAGTGAGGAGATTATCAATGCAATCAGTTCTAGAGCCAACTGAGTTAGATAATTTTTTTTTTTTTTGTATTCCCTACAGACATTTCTAAAAATAGGTATCCAGAATAGGAAAAGGAGTAATCTATCCCATTACCTCCGTCATCTATCTTATCATACAGTTGGCCTCTAATTTATGTATTTAGACCAGCACTGGCCAAAAGAAATATGTGAGCTACATCTGTAATTTTAAATTTTCTGGTAGCCACATTGAAAAGATAAAAACAGGTAAAATTAACAGCAATATTATAATTTTGTTTAACCTGCTATATCAAAATATTGTCATTTCAACTTATAATCAATATTTAAAATATTAATGAGCTATTTAACATTCTTTTTTCATACTAAGCCTTTGAAATCCATGTGTATTTTATACTTACAGCATAGCAGTTTGGATGATAAATTTTCATCGCTCATACTCAATCCTTATTTAAATTTCATAAAAAAATTTACAATTGAAAATATAGATTTACTTCCTTAAGTTATTCCAAATGTACTTAAAAGTTTTCCAGTAACTGAATTATCAATTTTTAAATTTAAATTTTAGTTAATAAAAATCAAATAAGACTAAAAATTCAGTTTCTCAGTCTTACTAGCCACCTTTTACATACTCTGTAGCCTCAAGTGCTAATTGCTGCCATACTGGACAATCCATATTAAAATCATCTGGGTTTGAACTCAAGCTGTGCTACTCATTGACTGTGTTATCTTGAGCAAGTTATTTCATCTTTCTGTGCCTCAGTTTCCTCATCTGTAAAATGGAGGATTATGTGAAACCCATGCCAATACCTACAGAACACTTAGCACAGTGCCTGGTACACAATGAGCCCTCAACAAATGTTAACCTTGATTATAATTGTTTTTATTACTATCATGTATTTGCTTTTAATTATTCCCATTACCAGCTCTGAGTGTCTGACACTAGTAGACTTCACATGTTTTGGATTTGTAAGCAGACAGATGCTGGACAAAATGCAGGAATGCAGGCTCTTCCTGCTTCAGATCTGTGTCTCTCACTGTGAGTCTAACCTGCATTACCTTCTTTCTGAATCTGCTCTCCTGAACAGAACTCACACATTTCTCTTCAGGACGGTGTTATTGTTTCCCATTTACCTAAACTCAGAACTTTAGAGTCATTGCTGAATCTTCCTCGCTGTCACCCCGTGGTCGGTCATGGGGTCCCCTTGAGTTTTTCTGTGTAATAGCTCAGGCTGTTCTTCCTTTGCATTTCCATGGCTTCTGCCCTCTCTTACCTAGACAGCTGCAATGACCTCCTGTTTAATTAGCCCCAGTCTAGTCTCTAATGAGCACCCTGCTTTGTCTCTGCTATATGCTGTTGTTAAATTAGCTTCTGAAAATTATATTTTTTATCATATAACTCCACTGTTCAAGTCCTTTCTTCACTGCCCATTGCTTCCAGAATAGAACCATCTTTTCTATGAAGGCTTTCTTGACAACTTTCTATGCAAAGTCCAAATAACAACCGTCTTCCCTGTGCTGCCGCAGTCCTCTACACAAACATACCACAGCCCCAGAGCACGTATTCTGTGTACTGGGGTAAGTGGAACCTAAGCACCACAAGGACAGGGGCTATGGCTTTGTTCTGGTTTTCTTTTTTTGTCTTGATATCTCCAGAACCCAGCACAGTGTGTCTTCAATAAATACTCAGTTTTTTGTATGAGCTAGCAAATGACACTTCTTTGCCTGGCTCTCAAGGCCTCCACCATCAGCCTCAATCTAATTTTCTGGCCCTATCTCCTGTTCGTCATTTACATAGATTCTCTGCTTTAGATAACCTGGTTTATCTCTGTTTCTCGTGTATGCTTTCTATGCTTTCATCTCCACACCTTGGCTCACATCATCCCTGGTCCTGAAGTGTGCCTGCTCTTTTCTCCACCCACCCAAATTCTACCCATTCTTCAAGGCCCAGTTCAGCCCTTTGCCATGATCATCATGTACTCTGCCATGTTGCAGAAGCAAGATTGCATGGCCTCAAGGAAGGAGGCTAGGCTTTGGACCCAAGTGGATCTGGGTTTAAGCCCCATTTCCTAACCATCTCTGAACCTTCCACCCCTCATCTATGTAGTTAGATTGAGAAAACATAACTTGCAGGGCTGTTTTGAGTAATAAGAATAACGCATGTACTGGCATCCTGTGAAGATTTAGTGAGAGGTAGCTGCACATAGAGTACGTAAACTCTGACATTTTCAGTGCAGTCATAAGACATTTAATCATGTAGTATTTTTCTGTTTTTATTGTAATATTTTATTGTCATTTGGATTGTTATAGAATATATACTTTGTTTCCAAACTAGACTACAAGTGTCTACATTTGTCTTAGCTGAAGTGTGAGCACGCCTATACAAACAGATAGATACATGTACATTTATAGATGTCAAAAGAAAGAGACAGGTTCTAAGCACTTTTCCATGGATTGTTTCATATAATCCCTGCAAGAAAGCACCATTCTATGAGGAAGCTGATGTTATCCCAATTTTATTCATGAAGAACTGATAGCTGGTGAGTTTGAGTCCCTAGTCCCTCCTGAATGACTCCAGCTTTTAAAACGGTTACACACCTTTCCCAAATCTGTCTGATTTTACTCTATTCCGCATATTCTATCTGTGTGATTTTTCTGCCTAGATGAGTATGTAGGCTGACCACCTGTCTGTTGGATCTACATGCAATGGTACCCAGGTTCAGAGGTAGGGAGAGAGAGAGGTGGGGGGAGAGGGTGATAGGAAGGATATTACATAGCATGGTAGGCAAGTAACAAATGCCTCCAGCAAGACAACCATGACATTTTTTTGTAGGCCACTCGGCATGGTTTTCAGGGATAGCAAATGACTCTTGAATTCCTTTTTCCTGAAAAAGAACAAAAACAGTCTACTGGTAAATACAGTATGTGTACTGAATAGCAATGACTCTAAGATTCTGAGTTTAGGCAAATGGAAAAAATAACATTGCCCTGAAGAGAAATGTCTGAGTTCTGTTCAAAAGGGTAAATTGGGAAAGAAAGGTGAGCGCAGATTAAGCTGACAGTGAGAGATACAGATCTGGAGCAGGAATATACTAGAGCAATAGATACTGTATTTATCCTAAGTTTTTGTTGCAGGCAACAGTATTCTTACTGGAAAAGCCTAAAATTTAGATTATTTTTCCACAAATGCTCTCTAATGTCAGACAAGTATAAGGTTGCTGATTTTCATATCTGGACCATAATTTAGTGCCAGTCATGTCAAAATATAGAAAATGACCTATGAAGGACAGAGAGTAAAGACAGCTTTGGAAGAAATATCGTCTTAAACTGAAGGGTAGTATCCTTATACAGAGAGAAAATTACCTACAGTCAGTTGAAGGCAGGGAGACATAGGCACAGAACATTCCAGGGATAGCAGGTTATGCCTTCTCACTGATGAGTTCCAGGTTTGAACAAAATGGATCCTCGGATTTGGGTGAAGGACCAGAATAACTTACCAGTCAATGAAATAATCATTTACTTGTTGCTTTATATTCGTTCTGCATGTGATTTATATAGATGATTGAGGCATAGATTACCAGTACAAAGTAACAACTGCTCAGTATATTGCTTAACTTTGGGTTAATCATTAATAGTTTTCCATGGATCAATACTCCATAGAAGCAAGAGATGTGGCGGTGCTCTTCAAATCTGTGTGTTTGCAGAGTGAGGAGAGCCAGGGGCAGACCTGTTGGAGGTTTGTCAGGCACTGCACACACTTAGCTCCTGCCTGTAAACAGTTCTTCCCCCACCTCAGGGCTCTTCAGCTTGCTCTGTGGCTGGTAAGACTTGCAGAACCAAAAAAAAAAAAAAAAAAAAAACCCATTGTTGTCGAGACCCTATAGGACAGAGTAGAACTGCCGCATAAAGTTTCTAAGGAGCACCTGGTGGATTTGAACTGCTGACCTTTTTGTTAGCAGCCATAGCTCTTAACCACTACACCACCAGGGTTTCCAAGACTGGCAGAGAGAAACATTATTTTAATGCTGTTCAACTCTTCACTTTCTGTTCTTCTTCAGTTGAAAGTTGAGTTGTTCTAGTCCCTGAAATGAAGGGGTAGTAAGCAAAAGTAATATGAAGCAAGCTTTATAAATGCCCAACTTTTGGGTGAAAAAAGTAATTCTTTAACAATACAAGTGAGAAACATTGCTTATAAGCTAAAAGATGAGATACTTCAGTATCCCCTTGGAAACATTCTTTTAAGACTTTGCAAAGGAATGACCATTGAGGAGATGACAAACATTTTATATTTTAAAGAATCCTGTAAAAATCCCTCACAGAAAGATCAAGGCTTCTGCTCTTTTCCCTCTCAACAAAACCCTCTTGTAAACAGAGGTTGGATCTGACTTTCCTTTCTATCCCTTGTGCTGCTAAACCAAGAACATTGCAAACGCAGATGCTGCATGGCTGTTATTTAATGAGTGAGTGGATGAATTAATGAAGAGTGTGCTATTTCACAGAAAGCATTGTTAATTTTGATAGATGAGCCTGGTTATATACAGAATACCTTCAAGATCCTTGGAGTAGCCTTTGAATTAAAAACAAAAAAAAATTAGACTTGACTTTTTTTACTTCTTTTAAAAACTCTCACTTAAAATGATAGTAAGAAAATAATAAGTGTATAAAACCCTGTTGTTGTTAGATGCTGTCGAGTTGGTTCCAACTCATAGTGACCTTATGTACAACAGAACGAAACATTGCCTGGTCCTGTGCCATCTTCACAGCCATTGCTATGCTTGAGCCCATTGTTGCAGCCACTGTGTTAATCCATTTCATTGAGGGTCTTCCTCTTTTTCACTGACCTTCTACTTTACCAAGCATGATGTCCTTCTCCAGAGACTAATCCCTTCTGATAACATGTCCAAAGTAAGTGAGATGAAGTCTTTCCATCCTTGCTTCTAAGAATTCTGGGTGTACTTCTTCCAAGACAGATTTGTTTGTTCTTTTGGTGGTCCATGGTGTAGTAAATATTCTTCACCAAAACTGTAATTGAAAGGCATCAATTCTTCTTTGGTCTTTGTTTGTCATTGTCGAGATTTCACATGCATATGAGGCAACTGAAAGCACCATGGCTTAGATCAGGCACACCTTAATCCTCAAAGAGGTCTTTTGCAGCAGATTTGCCCAATGCAATGTGTTGTTTGATTTCTTGACTGCTGCTTCCATGGGTGTTGATTGTGGATCCAAGTGAAATGAAATCTTTGACAACTTCAATCTTTTCTCCTTTTATCATGATGTTGCTTTTGGGTCCAGTTGTGAGGATTTTTGTTTTCTTTATGTTGAGGTGTGGTCCATACTGAAAGCTATAGTCTTTGATCTTCATCAGTATGTGCTTCAAGTCCTCTTCACTTTCAACAAGCAAGGTTGTGTTATTTGGGTATCGAAGGTTGCTAATGAGTCTTCCTCCAATCCTGATGCTGCATGCTTCTTCATATAGTCCAGCTTCTTGGATAATTTGCTCAGCATACAGACTGAATAAGTATGGTGGAAGTGTACAACTCTGATGCACACCTTTCCTGCCTTTAAACCATACAGTATCCCCTTGTTCTGTTCAAATGACTGCCTCTTGATCTATGCACAAGTTCCTCCTGAGCACTATTAAGTGTTTTGGAATTCCCATTCTTTGCAATGTTGTCCATAATTTGTTGTGATCCAAACAGTTGAATGCCTTTGCATAGTCAATAAAACACATAGGTAAACATTTTTCTGGTATTCTCTGCTTTCAGCCAGGATCGATCTAACATCAGCAATGATATCCCTCGTTACACGTCTTCTTCTGAATCTGGCTTGAATTTCTGGAAGTTCCCTGTCGGCGTACTGCTGCAGCTGCTTTTGAATGATCTTCAGCAAAATTTTACTTGGTGTGATATTAATAATATTGTTCAATAATTTCGGCATTTGGTTCGATCACCTTTCTTTGGAATAGGCATAAATATGGATCTCTTCCAGTTGGTTGGGCAGGTAGCTATCTTCCAAATTTATTGGCATAGACAAGTGAGCACTTACAGTGCTGCATCTGTTCGTTGAAACATCTCAGTTTGTATTTCGTCAATTCATGGAACTTTGTTTTTCACCAATGCCTTCAGTGCAGCTTGGACCTCTTCCTTCAGTGTCATTTGTTTCTGATCACATGCTGCCACTTGAAATGGTTGATGTTGACCAATTCTTTTTGGTATAGTGACTCTGTGTATTCCTTCCATCTTCTTTCGATGCTTCCCGTGTCGTTTAATATTTTCCCCATAGAATGCTTCACTATTGCAGCTTGAGGACTGAATTTTTTCTCCAGTTCTTTCAGCTTGAGAATTGCTGAGCATGTTCTTTCCTTTTCGTTTTCTAACTCCAGGTCTTTGCACATGTCATAATAATACTGTGTCTTCTCAAGCTGCCCTTTAAAATCTTCTGTTCAGCTCTTTTACTTCATTATTTGTTCCATTTGTGCTAGCTACTTGACATTTGAGAGCACTTTCAGTGTCCCTTCTGATATCCGTTTGGGTCTTTTGTTTCTTTCCTCTCTTGTTGATAACCTCTTGCTTTCTTCATGTATGATGTAAAACCCTAGGGATAGAGAAATAAGAGAGAAGATGACTTGAAATTACAGGATCATTTTATAAAGTGGAAAGCAGATAAAGTAATTAGCAAAGTTGAGAATACTAACTGCAAAGCACCCACAGAGGGGGTTGCCAGAAGAAGCAAATAATTCCCTTTGTGCAATTCTGGAAAGACTCAAAATTAAGGAAAAAAGTACCGTTAAAACTAGGGGAAGATTGATGGAAAGTTTACATAGGAAGTGTGCACTTCCACAGGTCCTTCTTTCATTTTGCCCAGCTAGAAGACCAATTCTACCACATCTCCTTCAGAAGATAGGAAATTAATTCTATTAAAAAATTGAACAAGAGGGGTTCATATTCCAGAAGAACTAGATGGTGCCCGGCTACCACCAATGACCACCCTGACAGGGAACACAACATTGAGTCCCGGATGGAGCAGGAGAAAGGTGGGGTGCAGAACTCAAATTCTAGTAAGAAGACCAGACTTAATGGTCTGACTGAGACTGGAGGTGCCCCAGAAGGCATGGCCCTTGGATTCTCTATCAGCCCAGAACTAAAAAAACTTCTGAGGCCAACTCTTCAGACAGCGATTGGACTGGACTGTGGAACATAAAATGATACTCATTAAGAGTGTGCCTCTTAGCTTGAGTATTTACAAGAGACTAAATGGGCAGCTTCTGTCCAGAGGTGAGATGGGAAGGCAGAGAGGGTTAGGAGCTGGTTGAATGGACATGGGGAATCAGGTAGAAAGGAGGAGTGTGCTGTCACAGTATAGGGGCGCAATTATAGTCACATAACTATTTTTGTATGGGAAAAAATAAAAAAAGAGGGGTTCATATTTGGAGATACAAGGAACAATGGAAGTTAAGGGATTAAAAATAAAGTCTAACAACTGAAGGATTAAGCCCCTAACTTCCCTAGAATCATGGATATAAGATTTCCGTCATGCAGAATAATAATGCATAGGCAGGAGACTAGAGAATCCTTCTCTAATAAAATGGGATCACTGCCCAGCAAAAAGACCTACAGATACTGGCATTAGATGGTTATCCTATGAAAAAGTTGTGGTTCTTTATTCCTCAGTCACTTGACAGTGAATCCCAAGACTCTACAAGCCCAATTAAGTCATACCAAACTCTTAGCATTTTAGTGCTCCTCTCTTTAATAGAATGGACAGCCAAGTCGCCATAGACCTTTGAAGGCCTCCAACACAGAGTCTAAAAGAAACAATAATAATACTAAAGAAATAGAAATAATTCAGGAAACAGTTCAGAAAAAAATATAATTAATATTTTCAGAGAGATGAGAAGCTATTACATTTGTGAAACAAAATACTATACAAAATTAACAAGTCAGAACAAAAGAGTTATTAGAATTTAAAATGATGATAGATAAAATGAAAAATTCAATGGAAGAGTTACAAGATAAAGTTATAGGAATCTACCAGAAAGTAGAACAAAAAATAAAGAGATAGACAATAGGATCACGAAGTTAAGAAAATTAGAGAAACACTCCTGTGGCTCATGACTAACTAATAAGAGTTTGAGAAAGAAAAGAGAAAATAGAGGAGATGAGTGTATCAAAGAAATAAAACAAAAACTTCCTCAAATAGAAAAGCATATGTTCCTACATTAAAAGGGCCTATAAATGTCCTGCACAATGAAGGAAAACAGTCCCACTCTCAGTCATGTCTTGACATTTCAGACCAAGAAGACGCAAATAGAAGGTTCTAAAAGCTGTGGCATCACTTGGTGGGGGGAGGGGGGATGTGGACTGCACCAGGTGACACTGTCAGAGGGGGTGACTCCAGAATGACTGTCTATAACATTTTTGTGCAGTGTTTCAGTAGAAATTTATTATTTTTTATAAAATATCCCCATAGTTAGTTATAACAACAAAAACATTTTTGTAAGCCCAGCTTACAAGTATCAATATACCTACGAGCTAAAACTCCATGCTAATTTACTTTTTGAACCTTCTAATGCGCTCCAGTCAGAGCTGTCACTATTATCCAATTACAGTGACATTTTGAATCACGCAGTTTTGTTTGCACAAGCTATAAGCACACACTGTTGTTTTTGTTGCTGCCGATGTTTTTATAGTCACTGACAGTCAAATTTTCTGGTGTTTCAGCTACAATATTGTGGTAATTAGTATTTCTTAACCTATATCAATAGCTTTTTTTCAGACTAAAGTAGTAATTAAAGGAAAAGAAGGAGTGATATACCGGAATTACAGTTTACGAGTAAGAGTAGTACAAAAAAAAAACATTACTAAGGCTTCTGTACGGTCTGGTACGTGAGGAGGTCCATGGGAGAGAGGTGATACCATGAGTTACTGCACTGGGTGACACCACTGCCTAAAAGCTTTTAGAAAAGAAGAAAAATCTCACAGACTACATTTCTGATCAGCTTCCTGTGGAATTGATTTGAATTCTCAAAAAAACGGCACTGATGCCTAGGACGTGATGAAGCAATGTGTTCAAAATTCTAAATGAAAATGATTTTCAGCCTAGAATTCCAAACTCAGCTCAATCATAAATGAACTATGAGGGTGAATAAAAAGCCCTTCAAACATTTGATATCTGAAAAATTCTATTTTTCATGCATACTTTCTCTATTCAAGCTATCAGGGAAGTTTTCTTCCCAAAAGAGCATAAACCATGAGGGAGGAAGTCATGGGATTTATGGAACAGGAAAAAAAAGAGAAAATACTAGTGAGATGAATGAAAGTTCCTCAATGACATGTCTCCAGTACTCTATAGCGAGAAACCGGTCAAGATTGAAACACGATGACAACAGAAGGCTAGGGAATGCATATCTCCAAGAAAGAAAAAAAAAGGAACTGATAAAATAATTTGTGTGTTTGACTATAAAAAAAATTGATGTGTTTGACCAGACAGAATTATTTTGGAAAGTTCTGGAAGAATTGATGATAATGTCCTATAACATTTAAGCAAATTAAAACAAAATAGGTAGTTTATAGCTCAGGAAAAAAAAAATAAGGTTGTTCAATTAAAAAAAAAATCATGGAACACCATTTGGCTTATCAATAATCATTACTTTTCAGGGATGATAAAGTAGAATGTAAATATTCATTTAACAAACACTTTTTTTGGTAACTATGTTGGGAGGAGAAAAGGAGGGAAATGCAGCGGAGAGGTGAGACAGTGAAAGAGCGTGGAATCCTCATCTTTCTAATGAGGTCAATTAGAAGTATGGAGTTAAAGTTAGAAGAAAGGACTAAAAGAGGTGAAGAGACTCATGGTGAGAGGGGTGGCACCAAGGATACCTGTTCCTTGTTGTATAAGCCTTGTGTTGCCTAATTTGAAAAGAAAATATGTATATATATACATTGTATATATATACACATCCATATTATAATAAATATATTTAAATATTTTTTGTAAATTTAAAAGGAACACAAAGCAATCAAATTGGTAATATGATAAATATCCTATGTTTATTAGCATGATCATAGTTAAAGGTCCTGGATTGGACTTGCTATTTGAGGGGGATATTCCATTTATCTCTTAATATTTGGTAGGTTTAACATCATCACTAAGTGCAGAGCAGGGACTAGTGACGCTTTTTACTGGCAGAGGTAAGATTGACTTCCCTGATCTTTCTGGAGAAAAAGGAGACATGAACGCGGGGCCAGTCAAACCAGCAAAATCAATGCTGTTGATGAATGAGGGGCAGATGTCAAAGGCAGTGTGTCCTCATGTCTTCTTACATGACGTGCTGTTCAGGTATTAGATTACCCTATTGCCCTATCACTCTAAAGATGATATATAACTACTCTCTACCTCTAGTCTTTTCACTGGTAGGCAGGATAATTATGCAGAATTATCAGAATTGAAAACAAAAACAAAAACAAAAACGAAATCCTTATAATGAGTTGTTATATTCACACTTTAAATGAAGCAATCCTGTTTCAGAGAAGTGGTTTCCATACAACTGTTCACCCTACTTGAGTGGAAAGGGGATGTAAACAAGTTGATTTTGTGTGAACAGCTTGCAGAATACATCTGACTTCTTTACGGTTACATTGTAACTGTACATTGTCACTCAGAATTATCATGACCCAGGCAGTTCCTTGCAGCCTTAGAAATTGCCTTTGCCTCAAAAACATCCAGAAAATCTTTTAGACCTTCAGGTGGTTGGCAGCACATATGCCATTAGGGCTCCTCAATTTGGCAGAAAATCCCTGTGCTTTGTCCAAAGGAAGGACTTTCCAACGTGCAGGAAGTCCCTTTGGCTCACTGGACTACCAAGCTTCTTGAAAGACAAGTGTGTCTAGAATCAAGTAAATAAACAGAATCTCACAAACATTCAGATGTTTTCCTCTAGAGCTATACAGTTCCGTTGCTGTGCAGCAACAGCTGATGCTCTTGCTCTTCTCCTTCCTTTTCAGTTAATTGAGAAAATCAATAGCTGCAAAAGCAACATCAGCACTACTAAATGTAAATTGAGTCAATAGAGAGGAACAAATAGTCCATGAGAACCTCAAATATTTCAGTGTGTTACCCCTAGAGTTTTATCTCATAACATTTGTCTTCAAACACCTACCCCAGCGCTGCTCACCTCATTTACTCTCTTGCATTACTCATGTACATATTTGTCTCCCCTATGGGATCACAAGTTCCTCTGAGGATGGCACCTGTTTCTTCCTTCTTTTCTTGGCATTTCTTTCATTGCTTAGCACACAGCTTTGTATATAACTGGCCCTCAGAAAACAGATCTTAGATTGTGTTTTCCAACTGAGGTAATACGTTGTAAAACACAAGTCACCCTACATTAACAGCTTGTGGTCACAACCTGTGTCTCACTTATACCTGTGTTCCCAGAATGTGTTGCATATGTTAACACACGCTGGCAAAGGGTCCAGGCTTTGACTCAGTATCTGACTTAAAAAGCCAAGTTCCCACTTACTAGTTATTTGATCTTGGATTCTTAGAGTTTCCTCATCTCTAAAACCAGATGGTAATGTCAACCCCATGTGAAGACTAAAAGAGATAATGTCTGCAGTGCCCAATGCATATTAAACTCCCCATGTTAGCTGTTATTATTAGTATTATCGATATTTAATTATTACTATTACCATACTCATTTCTAAATGAGAATGATGATGAAAACTCACAGGACTATTGTTAGGATTAATATATATATGTACATATATATACACACACACAGAAAAAATATAATACATCTATATATATAGTGATGGTTATTGTGAAGAATGGGAATTCCAGCACACTTAATTGTGCTCATGAGGAACTTGTACATAGACAGGGGCAGTCATTCAAACAGAGCAAGGGGATACTGCATTCTTTTAAACAGGAAAGGTGTGTGTCAGTGTTGTACCCTTTCACCATATTTATTCAATCTGTATGCTGAGCAGATTATCAGAGAAGCTTGACTATATGAAAAAGAATGTGGAACCAGGATTGGAGGAAGACTTATTAACAACCTGCGATACACAGATGATACAACCTTGCTTGCTGAAAGCAAAGAGGACTTGAAGCAAAACTTCTTCAACAACAGGCAGATGGTGAGTACAGCACCGAAAATGTAATAGGTAGTCTCCTTTTAAACTTGAAGACTTACTAATGAAGATCAAAGACCACAGCCTTCAGTGTGGATTACACCTCAATGTAAAGAAAGCAAAAATCCTCACAACTGAGCCAATTAGTAATATCATGATAAACGGAGAAAAGATTGAAGTTGTCAAGGATTTCATTTTACTTGGATCCACAATCAATACCCCTGGAAGCAGCAGTCAAGAAATCCAGGAGTGCATTGCATTGGTCCAATCTGCTGCAAAAGACCTCTTTATAGTGTTGAAAAGAAAAGATGTCACTTTGAGAACTAAGATGCGCCTGACCCAAGCCATGGTATCTTCAATCACCTCATATGCATGCAAAGGCTGGACACTGACAAAGGAAGACCAAAGAATTATGGTGTTGGTGAAGAATATCGAATATACAATGGACTGCCCGAAAAATGAACAAATCTGTCTTGGAAGAAGTACATCCAGAGTGCTCCTTGGAATTGAGGATGGCGAGATTTTGTCTTAACATACATGGGACATGTTGTCAGGAGGGATCAGTCCCTGGAGAAGGACGTCATGCTTGGTAAAGTAGAGGGTCAGTGAAAAAGAGGAAGACCCTCAATGAGATGGATTGACACAGTGGCTGCAATAATGGGCTCAAACATGGTGAGGATGGTGCAGGACTGGGCAGTGTTTCGTTCTGTTGTACATAGGATCACTATGAGTTGGAGCCAACTCGAAGTCACCTAACAACAACAACATAGTAATACCTAATACACAGTAAACCCTCACATGCTAACAATTATTATTATTACTAACTATGAGCAGTAACTCCTATTACAGTTTCTTCTTGAATCAAAGTTGAGATTGGTAATGTTACGCTCCTAAGGTTGTTGTGAGGATTTAAAAGGTAATATATTTTAAAGGCTTGAAACTGTGTTTGCTTTTATTATTTCTACTGATAGTAATTAAAAGTCATTGTTTAGTGTAGTGACCTGCAATATAGCGTGTGATAATAAGTTGTAATTTCACTGTTGTGTTCGTTTCCTAGTGTACTGATAGCACTAAGGGAATGACTATCAATGGCACTGTATGCTTATAATGGTAATATTAATTATCCTTCTACACACTCGGCAAGACAATTCCAGGCAAGCGAGACATCTAGGCCCAGAAGCCTGCCCTCAGCAAAAAGACAAGATGTGAGTGAGGAGAATATGCCTGCAGGAATCTGTGAGGGTGGCATTTTGCCTACTATGTATAGTGATTTGCCAATTTCTCTTTCACCAGCTGTGACAGTAACACTGACGCTAGATGAACAACCTGCATAGTGCTTCAGGGGCACATTCCTTCTTCAGAGGCTGCAGGCTTGCTGGTGAAACAGTATGCATGCTTGATTCCATCTGCTGGAATTTATCTGCCACTACAGATTGTGGGGTTCCATGGATCTGGTTGGCAGTCAAAACGACAGACTATATTTCAGAAACTTGAGTGAAACCATTTCAGAGTATCAAAGGTGGAAAACACCTTATGATATGTTCAATCGAAACAAATGACTATCCAAAATCTGAAACACTAGGCCCCACAAAGCAATGCCCCTAAATAACAGAATAAAAATAATAAACCAACCCTGGGGCTTATCAGGTGAACTTGTTTTAAAGAGCTTGAAGAAAACTTCTTTTCATTCATCTTCCAATTTTAATTAACATGCATCCTTTCTGGAATGATAAAACTTTAATTTTATTCTGGCTTCAGAGTAAAGGAAAAGAAAAGAAAGGAGACCACCTGTTACATTTTCTGTACTGTACTCACCATCTGCCCATTGTTGAAGATAAGTTTTGCGTGGTGTTTGAATTAAAAATAACCAGAGTCTTCCTTTTCCATCCCCAAATCACCAGACTGGACTATTTTCTTACCACCCACAGATTTCCACAGAGTATATGGTATGGCAATACAAAGTCAGGAAAGAAAAAGGGGGGAAACTCGTCCAGGTATTAGTGATGTTATTAATAATTTAAGTCTTCACTAGAATGAGGGTATTTTAGAAATGGAAGAAGGAAAGATGAGAAATACACTCACTGTGGACGCAGCCAATCTCAAGACGCTAAGTCAGAACACTTGTGTTTGTGTGAGTATGTGTACTTTTGGTGTGGAGAAGAAAAGAGGAGTTGTGCCTTTAAATTTCATTCCAACCCCTTGAAGTACAATTGAGAACCTTCTGTTTCATCTTTTAGTCTTTTTCTTTGTTCTGTACATACTGTTCTTGAGATGATCTTCATCATAAGGTGCCTTTTACAACACAGGCAGTATGCAAACAGTACTCAAAACTGAATCTTCATCTCTAGCATTGATCTGAAAGTCCCTTTTAGATTTCAGATACATTTGAATTCATGTCTTCAAACTCAACTTACATCTAATAAGATCAGTGTATTTCTTCCCACCCTAGCTCTTCTCATCTCTGTCCTAGACTGATTCTTTCCCAAATTCTCTATTGATAATCAGGAATTACCATTCTCCTAATCAACCAGTCTAGAAATTTCAGTCTTTACTATTTCTGTTCTTTCATTGCCAGTATCAAATCCATCCTCAAGTTCTATCAATCTCCCTCTAAACTCTTTGCTTCCTCTGTCCTTCACTCACCAGCTGTGTTAACCTGACACTGATCTTCATCCATCCATGTGTGGACTTGGACAATAGATACTAACTGGCATGTCTGATCCAGGCTCTTCAACCCAATCCAATCCATGGCTCCCAGATGGTATCTGAAAGCCGTCATTTAATCCTGTCATTCCCCGTTTCAGGACCCACTCAGCAGAGTTTCCAACTCACGTATCAGCAGGGGCCAGGCAAGTCATGGAAATGGAAAAGTCAGGTGGGGACTCTGGCCAATGGGAGATTACATCTTCATCTGCATGCGCAGTAACTTCTAAGTGCCCCCAAATTGTAGCCATATGAAAGTACAGGCCAGTGTTGGCAGATTTTCTGATTTTTCAAGAGAACACAGAAATCTAGACTAAAAAAAAAGTGTTTAGTCAATAAACAGCTATTGAATGTATACTATTTTCCAAGCTTTATTCTATGTACTGGGATACAACAGTGAACAAAACCAACAAAAAATTCTACTTATATGGTGCTTATATTCTAGTTCATGGAAAAAATCAAGAAAAATATAATTTATATATATATATATATGCATATGTGTGTATGTATATGTACATATTTTTATGTTTGTATATAGAGAGGAAAAGAGATAGAGAGATTTTTGATAAACGTTATGAAGAAAAATGCATCAGAGAAGAAATTAAGGAGTATGTGTGTAGGGTAGAATTTTAAGTAAGGTGTTTAGGAAATATTAAAAAGGTGGCATTTGAGTAAACACATAAAGGAGATGAATATGTGAGCATTGCAAGCAGAGGGAAAATAAGGAGTGTCCCTACTTAAACTGAGGAATAGTAAGGAGGCCCCATGGCTGGAACGAAGTAGCAAAGTGAAGAGTAAGAGGAGATGAAGTTGGAGATGAAATATAAGGCACTAGGGGAAGAGGAAGCAGGTGAGTAATAAGTCATTTATGGCTTTGACGATCTTAATAGTGACTTTGACCTTAATTCTAAGTGAAACAATAAGACAGCAAGGAGCTTTGAGCAGGTTGTAACAGGGTCACTCTGACTACTGATTTGAGAATGGACTTTAGGGGGTAAGGGAAGAAGCAGGAAGACCAGTTAAGAGATTCTGTCTTGAGAAGACTGTGGTCGACCACAGTCAATGGAGCAGTGGAGAGTAAAAAGAGAATCGGATTCTGGACATATTTGGAAGGGAGAAAGACAAAATTTCATTATAGATGAATATGAAATATAGTAGGAGGGGTCAAGAATTATACCAAGATTTTGGATTGAGCAATTAGGAAAATAGACTTTTTATCAACTGAAATGGAAAAGACATCAGGAAGAGAAGGCTTGAAAAGGGAAGATCAGAAAGGCAGTTTTGAACATGTAAAGTATGAGATGCCTACAAGAAACCCAAGCGGGGATGTTGAGTAGGTAGTTTGACTTACAAGTTTGGAGTTCAAGATTGGAAAAGAAGGACATTCTCAATTTATAGTGAAGTAGCTTGACAATTTGCCTCAACTCTCTTTAAGATGCATTCTTTTTCCTGGGGTCTTGCTAATTTTTGTCTTTTGTAGAGACAGGGACTGCTCTACTTAATTTGTTGAAAATATGAGTACACAACCCTTCTTTTCTTAGTAGCAACAAGGCAGGAATTTTTAAGCAAGACTTTACTAATAGAAGGAAATAAGTAAAATCAAAGCAACATGAAAGTAGAAAATCTGACTTATTATAGGAAATATTTTACTCAAATTCAGTCCCCTGTAAAAAGCTTTCCTTCCTAGACCCTACTCCACACTGAAGCAGAAGCCATCTTTAATCTGTACTACATGAGAGCTCTCTAAAAGACAGTCTTCAGCCAAGAGATTGAGAATCAAGAGAAAAATGTAATCTCCTCTCATGCTTACTTAAAGCCCACCTCCTTAATTCTGGTTTCCTCTCTAAGGATCATTCTCTTCCCCTGGAGATTTTATACTGAGATTTACTACAACACTTAGGGAAGACCCACTTACCCTCAAAATACTCAAAGACAGCTCCACAATTCCAATTTAAGTATTTCAGTAAAGCAGGTAATAGAAGGTAGCAATTAAGTAACATTGTTCACATTTACCAAATATTACCTATGAGTTATTTTATTTCTTTAATCCAAATGCAAGGAACCCTGGTGGTGCAATGGTTAAGCACTTGGCTGCTAACCGAAAGGTTGGTAGTTTGAATGCCACCAGTGGCTCCGCAGGAGAAAAGACCTGGCGATCTACTCCCGTAAAGATTACAGCCTAGAAAACTACCGGGCAGTTCTGTTCTGTTCTATATTGTCGAAACTGTCAATGGCACACAACAAAAAGAGCCACACGCATGTATTTTCATGGTGGACAGGGGGGTGATTTAATCACAACATGAGCCATAGTAAGGCCTCAATAAATATTAGTTACCTTGCCTTTCCCTTGGAATGACGTTTAACACCATATGTAACTCCCCTGGTCTTATCTCCAGGGAGGCCATTTTCTTGCATGCCGTTGTCTCATAATTCTGAGCTATAGCTCTAACTGTTTGGCCTTTCCAGGATGTTTTTCCCCTCACCCTTCCTCTCATACAAGCCTGAGATGCTTTAAGGTTCAAACCAACTCATAATTTCTTTTACCTAATTGAACTCCACATTGATGTCTTCCTTTCTTTGCACAAATGTAGTATGTCTATACTTATAATACATGTATATCATTTTTCATTTAAATATATTTTGAAACATAAAAAATATATATATTCTGAAACTTTTTGATATGAAAATCTTGTCTTCCCCGAAAGGTAGGAACCATGATTTGCTTTTTAAACTTTAACTTTTTACTTGTTTCTAAACTTGCCACCATGCATAACACAGGGCTGTGCACATTACAGAAATTTAGTAAATAATTTGTGAATTCCTGAAAACATCCATCCATTTATCCATTCACTCAATAAATTAGCAAACTCAGGCATTGCTACTACTTAAGCATGGAAGCAAGACAGTGATAGAAAATCATTTATTTTGAATATGACTTTTTTTAGGGAAAAGAACCTGTTAGAAACAGTTTTCTGAAAAATTCGTTTGAGAAACTCATATATCCAAGTTAATAGAGAGCCATCTTGTGGGCAATTGAGTTTCTCACTCAAAAAAAACCTTTGGGTGAAAAGCGGCTCTCTGCCCTAATAGAAAATAATACTAAATCTTTATATAATTAAGCATATTTTACGAGTTCCCATCAACTAATGATAGGATTTTGAATTTTTTTTAAATTTCTTGAATATCTAAAAATGAAAGTCCTAGAAAAGAAATTTCTAAATATCATAAACATGAATTATGACACCTTTCATAAGAAATTTTATAAAACTATAATCATAAAAGAGTGTCATTAGAGATTACTTCCTTAAATGACCTATCCCTTTTGGGGGTTCTCAGGGTGCTTTGAAAATCTTATTAAGTGTATGGTCCCTCTCCCTTAAAAAATACAAATACACGCAAAATTTCTGCTGTAATTTCAGAGGTTTCACAAGTTCCCCTGCAGTTCGCTCATTAACCTGTTTATGGATAAAACAAAAAACCAAACCTATTGCTATTGATTCAGTTCTGTCTCATAGGGACCCTATAGGACAGAGTAGAACTGCCTCATAGGGTTTTCAAGGAGCAGCTTGTGGATTTGAGCTGGTGACCTTTTGGTTAGCAGCCAAGCTCTTAACCACTGTATCATATTATAAACCCCTAATCTAGGCCAGGAGCCCTGGTAGCATAGTGGTTAAGAGCTTGGCTGCTAACCAAAAGGTCAATAGTTCAAATCTACCAGCCACTCCTTGGAAACCCTATTGGGCAGTTCTGCTCTGTCCTATAGGGTTGCTATAAGCAATTGACTTGATGGCAATGGGTTTTTAATCTAGGCCAATCATTTTACATAATATAAAATAAAGGGTTAAAAGCTTTTGGAGTGAAAACTAGAATTTCATCTCGTTATCTCTTTATCCCAAACCTTGTGTTCACACAATTTCATAAAATAGATAAATATACACACAACTAGATAAAGATCTTATTTAAAGTCAAGATGAATATTTTTGTTATATTGAGTCCCTAAGCAAATCTTACTGTTCATAGTTTTTCAGTCTTTTAATGTCACTGATATCAACAAAGATATAACTTTATGCCCATGTCAGCCATGGTAGGTCACTTATAAAGACTCTTGATGTCCTTCTAACCACAATAAAAGATGTATTGCGGAATTACAGCTTAGCTTTGAACCCACATCCACATGGCTAAATAAAGTCAAGACAGAGTAAGGGGTCCTGACCCAGACCCCACCCTAAGTACGGAAACATAATCGAACTACTAGTTAGCTGTACCTCTTTCTTTCTCACTGGGAAATCAAGCATATTCACAAAAATCACCTCTCTTGGTCAAGAGCATTGGAACTACTTTTTTTTTTTCTTTCACATTTATAATATTTTGCTTTCTTCATTTCTTTCTGTTGAGAACCGTAGTAGCCTAGTTCAGTATTTCCCAAAGTGATTTCTGTAGAATGCTAGTTGCACATAATATCAATAAGTGCTATATGCAGAACAGTTCCATTAAAGTGACAATTTTCTTTAAGATCCCCAATGTCTTTAACAGGCTAAATAAAGATGTAAATCTGAGGAAGGATATAGCATATTCAGAATATCGCAAACTTTATTAAACATGGAATGATTTTTTGTTTTTGTTTTATTTTTGGAGTATCGAATGGGGTTGGTGCTCATAGAGAACATTTTGGCACATGCTGAACTAGAGACATAAAGAGAGATTTAAAAATATATGCAAATTACTTGAACAAATTTCAGGATGGTGAGAAATTTACTTCTAATGTAGAATATTCTGGGAAAGGAATTTTTTTACATTAAATGATCATAACTCAAATATTAAGATTAATTTTAATTTAGCAGTTAATTTGATCTAATGGATAAAGTACTAACCTAAAAGTGAAATTAATGTTTTTTATTCCTCAGTACAATCATGCTGGTTTTAAAGCGATTAAGCAATTCATTTTACCTCTCCAGTTAAGAAAAAATAATTCTTAAAGGAGTAATAGAGAGATTGTGATTAGTATAAAACTTAGTTTAAAATGCTTTGTGCAACATTTCTCAAATCGTAATCTAAAAGATGGCTTACTCTGATGTTAATTGGTGTCCCAGGAGGCAGGACTGAATTATTTTAGAAATGCTCTCTACCTTCTAGAATAATCACATTCTAACGAGTATATCTAAATCTCTTAGAAATCCTGCAATAAAACATTTTTTATTTAAAATGATGAAGCCAATATTTCCCAAATTATTTCACTTTTCTTATTATTTATTTATTTATTATTCAGTCAAACTCTTAAAATCTCAAAACCAGTATTCCATGTAGCTGGAAAACGTTCTTATGTCTTTTCTGCTTCTAATAGATAAAATCATTTTTAATCCATGGTAATACAGAAGAAGTAGGAGCCCTGGTGGCACAGTGGTTAAAGAGCTCAGCTTCTAACTGAAAGGTCAGCAGTTTGAACTCGCCAGTCACCCTGTGGGAGAAAGATGTTACAGTCTGCTTCCATAAAGATTTACAGCCTTGGAAACCCTATGGGGCAGTTCTACTCTGTCCTACAGGGTTGCTATGAGTCAGAATTGACTTGACAGCAACTTTTTTCTTTAATAGAGAGGAGCAATTGCATCAATACTCTAAAAAATATGGACTTCTGATTAATGGTGGTAAACTGGCCATGTGCGTTTATATCCAAAAAAACCCATTGCTGTTGAGTTGATTCTGACTCATTGCAACCCTGTTGGCAACATTGTAGGACAGAGTAGAACTGCCCCATATGTTTCCAAGACTGTAATGTTCATGGAAGCAGACTGCTACATCTTTCGCCTTTGGGGCAGCTTGTGGATCCAACCTCCAACCTTTTTGGTTAGCAGCTGAAAGCGTAACAACTGCACCACCAGGGCTCCTTGTGTTTATATCATCTTTAGTGAAATAGAGGAATTTAAAAGAGGGAAGGGGCAAGGAAAGAGAATAGAAGACTACATTTATCCATCCCTACCCACACCCTCAGCTCCTATCACAGAATACTTAAGGTTTATTTTCTGGAGAAATGTTACAGGAGAAGCTTGGAACTCTAAGACAATAGATGCAGTACCATGTGGAGTTGAGGCAAGGGAAGAAGGGAATGCTTGTGTTGCAGGTCTGGTTCCCTGGGGAGCAGGCTTTGAGGTAGAGACTGGTATGCAGGACATTTACTGGGGAGTGTTCTCAAGATCAATGCCTCTGGAAGGAGAGAAGGAGAAGAATCAAAGACTCAGTGGAGGCCTCAGCTGACCCTATGGAAACTTTTAAAACTAAGATTGCCTCATGTTGAGGGGAAAGGCCTGGGCTTTGAAGCCACGTCCCTTCCCACATTAACCAGTCATTACTTGCGGGCTGTTCTGTATCAGGGGTCTGTGATCTTGAGCAAGGTAGCTCTTTCCAGCCAAGAGTCATCCCCAGAGAAAGCCCACAGCTGAAGGCTGACAGTCAGCTACACTCCCTCTACTGGAGAAATGCATCATGAAGGGGAGAATCTAGAAAGGGCATTTCAGCATCCAGTACAGTCTGCATTGTGAATGCTGAAGGCTCAGCCTCTTCCCCAACCTTCCACCACAACCAAAAACAGCCATTTGTATTTTACCCCAGACTGATGATTACAAGATTTTTCCCTGGAAAACTGAATTTGCCCCAGTGAAAAGACCTTTACATTCTGACATTATGGGGTTTCCAATGACATATTGGATTTGGGGTCTACCAGGCAATTAGTCCAGCCATGCTGTTTAGTGCCTCAGTTTAAAATGTGAATGGCTAACTAAGAATTGTCATTCATTTGAAGAGAATCACCACTGATATGAAGGAGACCAATGCAAACAATTAGAAAAAAAGAACCTAGAGGGAACAGAGACAATGTAGGGGAGAGAAAATTAAAAAAAAGAAGAAAAATCAACAAATCAACTAACCAATCAATAATATCCTAAGAAAAGAGAAGGTATCATAGTCATAAAATATGAACAGAATGCTAAGAAAAAGGTAAAATTGAAGATTAAGAAAGATTCTTGGAAATTAAAAATATATTTGACAAAAGGAAAGGTCAATGTTGGAAGAAAAAGTAGGGAAAAAATCACCTCTCAGAAAAAGAGGACAAAGAGATGAAAACATTGGAGTGGAAAGAATAGACAGAGAAAGGATTTATCTAGGAGGCACATCATCTGACTAATAGTCATTCCAGAAGGAAAAAGCACTGCACATAAAAGAGAGGAAATTATTTTTAAAATAAATAAATGAATACTCATAACTGAGAGACATGAGTTTTCAGATTATAAAGGAACATTGGGTGCTCAGCACAGGAAATGAAAAAGGACCCACACAAGACACATGGTCAGGAAATTCTACAATCCAATCATATACAGATCATAAAAACCTCCAAAGAAAGAGGAGGAAATAAAAAAAAAAAAAAAGTCAAGATCTTAAGAATGAAAATCACATTGACTTTAGACTACTGAGAACAACCATACATGCTAGAATACAGTGGAGCCTGGCTTCAATATCTTGAAGGGATTTTATCTTCAAAATAAAGTCCAGTAACAAATCAAACTACCAGTAAGTGTAAGGGCAGAATAAAGCAGTCATGCAAGATCTGAAAAAAATTAAAGCCTATTTACTTTGTTACCAGTTAGGTTTTTGTAGGATGTGACCCACCAGAAACAAGCAGTAAACTATTAAAGAAGTAACGACATCCAGTAATCACCAGCGGGGACCTACAGAGAGAAGTCTTAGGGTATCAGATCTGTAGAAGGCCTAAAAAGCAACTTGTCCAGAAGTACAAATTGAAGTAACAGAGTAGAGGACAATGGCATCCCTAAGGGGATGTGGGAGGTATGGTCCGCACCAGGGGACATTGTCAGAAGTGGTGATACCAAAATGACTGTCTATAAAATTCTTGTGCAGTGTTTCAGCAGAAATTTATTATTTTTATAAAAAATATCTGCTGTGGTTAGTTATAACAACAAAAATATTTTTTGTTTAAGCCCAGCTTACATGTATCAGTATACATACAAGGCTAAAACTCTATGCTAATTTACTTTTTGAACCTTCTTTTTTTTGTTGGAAGCTTTTGTTTTATTTCAGAAGCTTACTAGAAAAAGGTAAAAGGCCAGTTTTTTTGCCGAAAATACATAGGAATATACAGTAAATGGAGTATATATGTATCATCAAGTATTATGTGAAGTGTAGGCCGTGGGAGAAAGATGTGGCAGTCTGATTCCATAAAGACTACAGTACTGGAGACCCCATGGGGCAGTTCTACTCTGTCCTATAGGGTCGCTATGAATCGGAATTGACTCCATGACAATGGGTATCTACGTTTAGGAGCCTTGGTGGCACAGTGGTTAAGCACTCAGCTGCTAACTGAAAAGTCAGCAGTTCGAACCCATCAGCAGCTCTGTGGGAGAAAGATGTGGCAGTCTGCTTTTGTAACGATTACAGCCTTGGAAAGCCTATGGGACTGTTCTACTCTCTCCTATAGGGTCACTGTGAGTTGAAATCAACTTGATGGCAATGGGTTTAGTTTTGGTTTTATATATGTTTAATAGGATTATAATAAGTATACAAGTCACATCTCATACATGTATATAGTCATTTTATAGTATTCTGATATTTTCTTTAGGGGAACTTGTCAAAGAGAGGGAAAAAAATGGATTTAAATTTGAAAACCACACATATATTATATGTGACGTCTTAGTCATCTAGTGCTGCTACAAAAGAAATACCAAAAGTGGATGGCTTTAACAAAGAGAAATGTATTTCTTCACAGTAAAGTAGGCTAAAAGTCCAAATTCAGGACATCAGCTCCAGGGAAAGGCTTTCTCTCTCAGCTGGCCTTCTTCTCATCAATGTTCCCCCAGACTAGGAGCTTCTCTGCACAGGGACCCCGGGTCCAAAGGACACACTCTGCTCCTGGCACTGCTTTCTTGGTGGTATGAGGTCCACCTGTCTCTCTGCTCACTTCTCTCTTTTATATCTCAAGAGATTGCCTCAGGACACAATCCAATCTTGTAGATGGAGTCCTGCCTTACTAACACAACTGTCACCCATCCTTCCTCATTAACATCATAGAGGCAGGATTTACAACATATAGCAAAATCACACAATACCAGGAATCATGGCCCAGCCACACTGATACATACATTTTGGGGGGGACATAATTCAATCCATGACTTGTGACATAAGTTCCTGGAGTTCAGGTTGGCTACATGGACAGTCCTTTAATCTAGAAGATTATAGATCTGACATGAAAAATACCTGAAAGAGTTGTTGTTGTTGTTAGGTGCCGTCGAGTTGGTCCAACTCATAGCCACCCTATGTACTATAGAATGAAACGCTGTCCAGTCCTGCGCCATCCTCACAATCGTTGTTATGCTTGAGCCCATTGTTTTTTTTTTTCCTTTTAAATTATTATTTTTTTTAATTGTTGTAATTAAATGAAGTTTACATTTCAAGTTAGTCTCCCATACAGAATTTTTTTTTTTACATACATTGTTATGAGTTCCCAACTGCTCACCCCATTCTGTGACAGCACACTCCTCCCCTCCACCCCTGATTCCCCATGAACCAGCTCCTAACTCTCTCTGCCTTCCCATCTCACCTCTGGACAGAAGCCACCCCTTTGGTCTCTTGTATCTACTTGACTAAGAGGCACATTCTTTACAAGTATCACTTTATGTCCCACAGTTCAGTCCAATCCCTGTCTGAAGAGTTGGCCTCGGAAATTGTTTTAGTTCTGGGGTGATGGAGAGACCAGGGGCATGCTTTCTGGGGTGCCTCCAGTCTTAGACCATTACTAGAATTTGAGTTCTGCATCCCATCGTTCTACTGCTCCATCAAGGACCCTCTGTTGTGTTCCCTGTCAGGACGTACTTTCTGAAACTTCTTATGCATTCCAGAGCCCTGGTGGCACAGTGGTTAAGAGCACATCTGCTAACCAAAAGGTCAACAGTTCAAATCCACCAGCCGCTCCTTGGAAACCCTATAGAGCAGTTCTACTCTGTCCTGTAGGGTTGCTATGAATTGGAATCAACTCAATGGCAATGGGTTTTTTGGTTACCGTGCTCCAGTCAGATTTGTCATTACTACTCAAATACAATGACACTTCAAATAACATGGTTTCATCTGCACCATGCTACAAACATGCACTATTTTTTTCGTTCCTGCTGATGTTTTTATAGTCACTGATTTTGTCAAATTTTCTGGTGTTTTAGCTACAATATTGTGGTAGTTAGTATTTGTGATTCTATATCAATAGTTTTTTTGAGAATGAAGTAGTAAAGGAAAAGGAGTGATGTATGGGAATTACAATTTATGAGTAGAATTAGTACCAAAAAATTACTAAGGATTTTGTATGGTCTGGTACAGGAGGAGGTCCATGGAGATGGTGATACCATGAGTTACCACACTGGGTGACACCAACCCTAGTGACGCTTCTGGTAGAGGCCACTAGGGAGAAAGTATGAAGATGAGAAAATGGAACTGATAGATTATCTAATACAATAGATCATCTGAGGGGAATGGTAGATATGAGTTACCATTGAGAAAAAATATATAAAAGAAAACTGCAGCTGTGGGAAAAAAAGCAATTATTAATTCCAAGCAAAAGATAAAGTTAAAATATAGTGGGATCATAAGCATATTACATATGTAGTAAATGAGATTTTCATAATAAAAATATAAACACTGATTTTTAATATAACTAAAATTTGTGGTGTAACTAGAAAGAAGAGGAGCAGGGGGATAGTATAAGAGAATTAAACATTTACCTATTGTAACAAAAAATGAAGAGAAAATGGCTAAAAATTTCTAAATCAAGAAAGAGCAAGCATATTACTAGAATTATAGAGTTAAATACTAGCAAAAACAGAACAATTTGGGAAAGCGAACAGGTAAGATAGACAGTTTCTTTTTAATAAGCCTTTCAGTCAGAGGTATATCTAAGGTATGGTGAGTATGGCATATGCCCTGGGTGCCACTTGAATGGGGGGGGGTTGGGGGAGGCCCAAATGCCACTGAGCAGAGGACGTCACTTGCCCTTGGATGCAAGTCCAAGGGGATGCCAGATGATGTACGGGATGACATTCCAAGGCACCTAAAAATATGAAAGGCGCCTGACTGAGGCAGCCAGACAAGAGGCGGAAAGGAGTTTCTGCTGATGTGTTGCCTCTATCAGTGTCCATTCATCTTGAAATTGGGTGGGGGGTGCAACTTAGAGATTATCCCTGAGTGCTCATTACCCTCGCTAAGCCCCTGGAGGGGTATAATTTCAGTGCTTGCCATAGGTGCTACTTTCCATAGATACACCTCTGCTTTCAATACAGTTTTTTAGTTATATGTGTATGACTTCTTTATTTGTCACAATTGGTTGAGTTAAAATATATTAAGAAACAATACAATCTCCAAATCTTATAACAAAGTGGTTTTTGTTTGTTTGCTTATTTGCTTATGCTATATGAGCATCATCTGGGAGCTATGCTCCAACGTCTCCTCACTCTGGTACGTGGAGGCTGATAGAGTTGCCATTTTGGACGTTGCTGGTCCCTCTGGCTCAGCTAAAGAGAGGAAGTGGCAGAGGGTCTCACATCAGCAGTTCAATGCTTGGACACTCATGACTCATTGGCAGAACTAGTCACATGACCCCCTTCAACTACAAGAGGGTCATTAAGTGCACAAACATGTGCCCGTAGGTGGAGAGCTAGAAATATTGGGCAGATAGCACTCATGACTAGCACAGTGTCTTTAATAAAAAAATTTTAAGTAAAAGTAAAATAATTTACTTCTAGATAAATATTAATTAAATATTATATATTCATATATACATATTTAAATAGAGTATGTGTGTGTTTTATACGTAGCTCTTTTATGTATGCTTCATTCTCTCCTTAAAGAAATATTGATTGAACTCTTCCTATTTACTGGGCATTGTTGTATGTGCTGGGTATTCAATAGTGAACCAAATAGTCAGAAATCCCTGTTTTTGTATAGCTTATATTGGGTATTAAGAGCAGGGAAACTCAGTAAACATAATAAGTCAGTAAAGACGTAATGTGTTAAAAGGTGGTAAGTGCTGGGAAAAAACAGAGCAAAGAAAGGGGAGTTAAAAGTGTGGACTGAGAGTATGGTTGGAATTCTAAATAGGGTGGTCAGGTTAGGCCTTGCTGAGAAAGGGCCATTTGTGGCAAGACTTGAAGAGGGACAGGGGTAAGTAGCAAAAGCAAAGGCCCTGAGGTTGAAGCATCCTGGCTGTATTCCTGGAATGGCAAGAAGGCTAGTGACATGGCAGTGAGGGAGTGAAGGGGACAGTAAGAGGGGACATAGTGTATATACAAGGGACATAGGGGCCATGCTAAGGACTTATTACTCTCAGTTAATTGCTTGAATTTTGAGTGAAATGCTTGAACTTACACTGGAAAATAAGTTGCCCAGCGTTTAGAAGATGACCAGTATTTCACATAAAGCAACTTGGTTACACTATGAAGAAGACAGAGAAATGTAGAATTTGTTTAGGTTTTCTATCCGTTTGAAACTGCTTGAAGCTGTTCCATGCTTTTTATATGCTGCGCTGAACACATAATCTTTCAGCAAAGTATCTGCAAAAATTAATCTTAGCAGGAAGGCAAGTAGACAACATATACTGGGCTTTTACAACATGCCACAAAATTACTCACATTTAATTCTCACAATAACCCAACCAGGAAAATATAATGTTCTTGTTTTACAGATAAACATACTGAGGCTCAAGGATGTAAAATGACTCGAGTTACCAGCTGGGCTGCGGTCAAGCTGGACTTTACACCCAGATGAGTCGGACTCTAAAGCCTTTCCGTTTTCCATTGTATTTACTCCCCAAAATATGTACTGTAATTCACAGATTTCCTGACTTCAGAGAATTATTGAAGTTACTGATTTAAAAACTCTCCTACCAGGTTTAGACTGCATATGGAAAAGTACTGCACACAGCAAGAACTGGCCTTTAGAGATGGCCACTGGCCGTTCAGTTGGTTATCTCCAAGAACGAGAGAGAGTGGACTGTCTACAGAGAATTCCCCACACAGTGATGATTAAGAATTAACTGTGCTAACAATGACAATTTTACCTGATTTACTAGTGAAAAAAAAAAAAGTACTATCATTTAACATTTATTGCTCTTTTTTTCTTTTCTTTTGCAGGTAAGTTTGGAAATACTTTATTATGGATTAGAGGTATGGTGTCACTCTTTCCTGAGTTTTATTTTAATCGTCTTTAACACTGGGCATGAAATATGACTTGTTTCACCACCCTTTTTTTTTTTTTTTTTAATTGACGTTACTGAAAACATTTCAAAAGCAATGTTGTGGATTTAAGCTATTTGATTGAGGAATGTTAAGTATGTGATTCCATAAAGTAAGTCTGTGCTATGTTTGTGTTTGGATTTGTGTTGTAATGGTTTCCACGTTAGGTACAAGGTAGAGGATTGTATTGAGGGAGGGGAGAAATATAAGGAGAATAGGGAAGAAGAATATGCATGCAATGAGAGACTCTAAGGCTGAGAAGGGCATCAGCCTTCCACTCTGTGCATATAATCTGCAATAGCCATGAGCCATCACAAGGACAAGATGTCATTTTATGAGCAAAAGCAATATACTAAAGACGGTTTTCATTCACTTTTCTTAGCCCTTGGTTTTGTGTTTTCTTCTATTATTGTGCAAAATTTCTGACCAGGCAATAGCGGTTGCTTATCTTTGAAAAAGGAACGTCTATAACCATTTGGAGCCAGATGTCAAATTTCAGTTAGGAAGCAATAAAATAATCTACTTCCTGAAAACCATATTAAAAAACTCTAATGAAATATATATCAACCATTTCAGATAAGGAGAAGGGAAGTGATTCCAATAAAGCTTCTAAATGCCCAAAAGAGAAGATAAAATATCACAGGGCCTTGGAAAAGTGTGGAATTTGTACTGGTGAAGGAAGGTGGCCTGTAAGTTGCCCATATATAGGAGTGTGGCCTTATTACTGAGTACTGTGTTTTCATTAGGATATAAAAGAAATGGTGTGAGATTTGATCAAGCATAACATTGAAGTAAATTCCTTGTTAGTTATAAATGGTGTGTTTATTGTAGTAAGACTGTATATGTTTCTAAAAGTAATTGCAAGCTTTATTATTAAATGCATACAATAAAGATGTTTAGAGACAGTAAACCAAACTACTCCCAGTTTGAGTTAAGTTATAGCTAATCAATAAGAGATAAGATAACGCAAGAGGCAAGAAAATATTGTCCTTCTGCCCCTGGTTTGATGGTTATAGAAGTTTGATCTCATCATGGTTTCTTTGATATAATCGTATCAATGCCAAACTAGCCAGGTTGGAGTAAAGTTTATCACCTTGAATATGTATTACAAAAATCAAGACAGCAAATGTTTTCCTTGAAAAAATACAAATTTGCTATGTGGACCACAAAGCTAATTGACTATCCTACAGCCCTCTTTATTCTGATTACTATCGAGGTAGTTGATGGAAAAGAGTAGAATTAAAGGACATTGTAAAATGTCTTGGCATCCTTTATGAGAACGCATGTATTTTTTTTTCTCCTCATCTAAACTAAATATCAAGGGGCCCTGGTGGTGCAGTGGTTAAGCACTCAGCTTTAGAACACTAAAGGTCAGTGTTCAAACCCACCAGCCGTTCCATGGGAGAAAGATGGGACAGTCTGCTTCCATAAAGTTTACAGTCTTGGAAACCCTACAGGGCAGCTCTGCTCTGTCCTATAGGGTCTCTGTGAGTTGGAATGGACTCGATGGCAATGGGTTTAATCTAAATATCAGAAAGATTCTCTAGCCCAGGGGTCAGCAAACTTTCTGTGAAGGGCCAGATAATAAATATTTCAGACTTTGAGGGCCGTAAGTTCTCTGTAGTAGCTTCTCAAATATACCTGTAGTGCAAGAGCAGCCATCCACAGATATTGCATAACTAGTTATCATGGCTGTGTTCCAATAAAACTTTATTTACAAAATAGGCAGCAGGTGGGATTTGGCCTGTGGTAACTTTCTGACCTTACTCTAGCCCCTGTTGAAATGAAAAATTGTAAATAAATGTTTAAAATGTTGGAACAATATATTGGCCACCTTTTGATATAGATAAACACTTGGTCTAAATAGAAATGAAATGGTGTTCAACTATAGTTTTTTGTTGTTGTTAGTTGCCATTGAGTTGGTTCCAACTATGGCAATCCCTTGTGTGCAGAGTAGAACTACTCCATTGGGTTGAAGATTGTGGTTTTTCGGAAGCCGACTGCCAGGCCTGTCTTCTGAGGTGCCTCTGGATGGGTTCGAAATGCCAAGCTTTTGGCTAGTAGTCAAGCACTTAACCATTTGCACCACCCAGGGACTCCTAACTGTGGTTTTGTTGCTGCTGTTAGGTGCCATCAAGTCTGTTCCGGCTCATAACAACGTAGGTACAGTACAAAAGAACAAAATACTGCCCAGTCCTGTGCCATCCTGACAATCATTGCTATGTTTGAGCCCATTGTTGCAGACACTGTGTCAGTCCATCTCCTTGAAGGTCTTCCTCGTTTTTGTTGACCCTCTACTTTACCAAGCATGATGTCCTTCTCCAGGGACTGCCCTCCTGATAACATGCCCAAAATATGTGAGACAAAGTCTTGCCATCTTTTCTTCCAAGAAGCATTCTGGCTGTACTTCTTCCATGACAGACTTGTTCATTTTTCTGGCAGTCCATGGTATATTCAATATTCTTCACCAACACGATAATTCAAAAGCGTCAGTTCTTCTTAGGTCTTCCTTATTCGTTGTCCAGATTTTGCATGCATACGAGACAATTGAAAATGGCATGGCTTAAGTCAATGGCATCTTAGTTCTCAAAGTGACATCTTTGCTTTTCAACAGAGGTCATTTGAGGCATATTTGCCCAAGTAAGAAATAAACTTCTCAAAAGCTTTGATGAATTTAAACACTAGAGGGCACAAAAGGGTGTTTTTAAGTCAAGAATCTTTTGTAAGCAGAGCACTACAATTATGACAAAACAACCTCAAGGAAAGTCATGTGACCTTAGTGTGCAAATTTGTCTGGAATGTCATCCTGCAGCTCCAGTGACCTCACTGGTCACAAGAACTTGAAGTGGTTGACCAACTTTGCTTTGCTGTAATAATAGCCACATGTCTTCTGTTTTTTTTTTTTGTATCTTTGCTTTTGGCTATAAAAACGCAGACAAAATTAAGGATTTATATGGTGAAATTATTTTTCCATCTTATAAGCGCATTTTTTATTGCTATAGATTCTAACTTTCATGTGGTGAGAGTCCTCTTTGGGGTAAATAAGTTAAATAGCAAAGTAATTTTAAATTACCATACGTTTAGCTAAGCTTAAAATATGTTGTAATAAAATAAGGTATGCAAATGTAGTTTGCTACATTTATTTTTGAATTAATTTAAGGATTTTAATTTAGGAAAATTAAAAATCATCAGAAGCCTCAAGTCTCAAAAATATTCTTACCCTTTAATATAGTAATTCTACTTAAAGATATTTGGATTGCAGTTATTTTGAGATATTAAAAAGATTTATGTTCAAAGATATTCACCCCAATCAAAAAAACACAAACCCACTGCCATCAAGTCAACTCTGACTCATAGTGACCATACAGGACAGAATAGACCTGCCCCCAGAGGGTTTCCAAAGTTGTAGTCTTTACGAAAGCATCTTTCTCCCGTGGAGCAGCTGGTGGGTTCAAACTGCCAACCTTTCGGTTAGCAGCTGAGCACTTTAACCACTGCACCACTAGGGCTCCTTGTACCCCACAACAGTACTTATAATACTGAAAAGCTAGATATAGCCTGAGTCCTCCACATGAAGCTAATAGTTAAATAAACTATAATATTTGACCCAGCCAATAGAATTTTACATAGGCATTAAAAATATTTTCAAATGGCAAGAAGTGATATGGAAAATTGTTTGTAATAAAATACAAAATGCAAAACAGATTTCAAAGTTATATACAATAAAATGTTAGTTGAATATTAAAATCATGTATGTGACAGAGAATGAGCAGAAGATTTACAATAGTTACCTCTCTGTGTTGGTGATTTTTCTTTTCTGCATTTTCCAAATTTTTTATAATGGATATTTATCATTTATATAGTCATAAAAATAAATATTATGCAAACAGCTACTTTAGCATTCTGACAGCACTTTTTTGTGTGACCATTAGTTAAGTGCTGGTAAAAGTCAGCAGATTTAAGAAAATTATATTATTTTAAGCATTAGAAAATCCATGTAAATGAATCATTGATTGTTAGGCAGGCACACCGTTAGGGTTACCTCTTTAGCCCAGCGGAACTGGTGATTTTTCTCGGGTTCCGGGTTGCACTGGACAGAGTGCTAAGAAGGGCACAGAGGCCAGGGGAAAATGATCAGGAAGCAACGTCCTGCTGGAAAGGCCTAAGGCACTAATATTTAACACATAACTTCCCTCTATGTCCCCTGGTCTGTGGTAAACCCTGCTGCATGCACACACACACACACACACACACACACACACAGACTCATACAACACACTCATTCTTCTTAGAGCACCTGCTTATCGTTTCTTTTCCCTTCAAAACCGGTGTTCTGCGGTTGCCTTTCTCTGTAAATAGATCCCGCGGTAGCGTATTGTGGAGAGGGGCTCCGGCTAGGAAGCAGGAGACTGAAGGATGCCAAACTGGGCTTTGCCAGGAGCACAGAATTTCTCACTTTAAATATTGGAAGAAATCCTCTAAGTAATATTGGCAAAAATACCACAATAATGTGGTACAAAGTGAAACCTGTCACTGGTTTCAATCTAGCTTTTCCTCTTGAATTTTTTTTTTTTTTTAGTGGCTTTAATTCTCTTCTAAAAAGGTAAAACTTTCCCTTTTTTACTTTATAGAGACACATTTGAAAGGGTGGCTATACTATGATTAAAGACACAAAATTGGAGCTGTAAGGAATATTTTTTCTTAACTCACCATGTATTTATTTAATAGTTTCCTTAGAGCTTTTGATTCCTAGTAACCAGGGTAATTGAAAACTGTCCACATCTTTACCTACTAAATAATTTGAAGAACTGACTGAAAATATAGAATTGATGATGAGCTAGTTCTATCAAGCAATCCTTATAGCTTAAACAAACTCCTCTCTATACAATTTTTTCTTTATTTTACAATTTTTATCAAATTGGCTTATAACCATCCAACAGAATCGATAGTCATTTGGAATTGTTCACATAGACATGTCTGATATTCTAAAGTTAACTACTTTATATCCTCAAATGATAAGGTTTTTTTCTTCATTTAAAATTTTTGAACTAAATTGGCTTATAACAAACTAGAAGAATCAATCAGTTATTTGGAATTGTTTACAAAGATATGTCTGACATTATAAAGTTAACTAGTTTATGTCCTCAAATGATAAGGTTTTTTTTTTTTTCATTTAAAAATTTTGAACCAAATTTGCTTATAACAAACTAAAAAAATTAGTTATTTGGAATTGTTTACAAAGATACGTCCGACATTCTAAAGTTAACTAGTTTATATCCTCAAATGAGAGTTACTGATTTAAGTGTATGAAATGTTCTCAAACATATCAAGGCTGAAATAAAGCTCTGAGTAATTTAAGCATTGGTTATTGTTCACTAGGGAGATGGGAAAATGGATAACTTACCTAAGCTAGTTACCAAAGGAAATAGAGAGCCTTAAATCCCCTCTGGAACAAAGCAGAATTAAATATTCATTACATGCAGGAATAGCAGAATTTAGAGCAAAATAATGAAATTTCCCTGGAGTCTGTCCCCTTAGAAGTTTGTGGCATTCATTTAATATACATTTACCAAGTTCTACTGTGCAGGGCTGTCCCAGAGAGACATGGCCCCAGGAAGTCCCCAGCCCAGCAGAACGCTAAGCATATAGCAATCTTTCACTTCACAATACTCCTTCAGAGAAAAGAAGACTGCAGTATGCGTTATGCCCCAGATAAGAAACAAATTAAAGAATCTGTGCTAATCACTGCAACTGCCTTTGACATGTTTACTCCCATTTACTCATACGGTAGCTCACCAGATAACCCATAGCATATTCATGTCCAACCTTATCTTTTTTCATGTTTTTATTTATTAGTTCTCAGATAACATGAAGGGAAACATCAATGTTAGTGCAATAAGAAAAGGAGCATGAATCTGAGAATTTTACACCTGTAACAAGTTCACGTTCAATTCCAGAGAAACCATGGACAGTAAGGACAAAACCTTCTTGTCTGTATCTGAGTAATATGAAATGATACACAATCTAAGAACTATATTGAAAAGATGCAAGTATTATTATATATACCAATGAGTTATTTTTGATATTGGGATAAAGGAGGATTTGAAGGGGAAAAATATATGGTATTATCTTCTTGGTTCTAGTGTTCCTCTGCTCAAATCCTAGTGAAACAGAATCAAAATATTAATTGTTCTACGATTCTGCTTTTACTATCTTACTCTCTTGTTCAGAAACCTTCAAGACTTTTTACTTCTAAATGGAACAAAGATTCTATTCATAGCATAGCATTCAAAGTTCTTCACAGTCAAATTCTAACCTTTCTTTCTTTCCTACCGGTTCCTGATACTGCTATTCGTAATTCTCTTGCCTCTGAACTCCTATGACTTCCCCACGCATTTGATAAATTATACTTCTGAAGGTCAGCATCTGCTTGTACTTGTTATAAGACAATACTGGTCACAGTGTTTAGTAAATATGTGATTAATAACTATCCATATTTATCTCATATTGCTGTCAAACCAGTGAAATCATTCACTAAACAAATATGTACTGAATCCCTACCACTATCATGCCTTATTCTAGTTATTGGTGAAAGAGCAATGAACAAAGCAATGTCCCTGCTCTAAGGGAACTTACATTTTTGTGGGGGAGATAGACAATACAAAATATACAAGATATATAGTATGTCAGATGATGATAAATTCTATGAAAAAAATAATATGAGATAAAGAAATAGAATGAAAGTAGTGCTATTTTAGATTATCGGAATAGGTAGACCTTCTGATAAACTGACATGTGAATCTTAACAAAATGAAAGAATGATACAGATATCTGAAGGAAGAGTGTTTCAAGAAGAGAAAACAGAAAGTGCCAAGGTCCTGAAGTAGGAGGAGGCCTATTATGTTCAAGGAACAGGAAGAAGACCAGTGTGGCTGGAGCCAAGTGAACACAGAAGACAGGAGAAGAAAAAGAAAAGAGATCGGCAAGATAGGAGAGGACTATTGGCATGCCCAGGGCTTTTGTATGCCAAGGTAAGGATTTTGGACTTTATCCCAAGTGAAATGGGAAACTACTGGAGGGGACTGAGCAAATTACATTTTGAAAGGATTACTCTGATTTCTCTGTAGAGAATAGACTGGGAGCAAGGACTATACTGAGAAAATGGTTAAGAAGAGCTCACAATAGTCTGGGCAAGGCAGAATGGTTACCTGGACCAGGGTGGTGGCTGCAGTGGTGGTAAGAAATTAACAGATTCTGGTTACATTTTAAAAACAGAAAAACCAAACCAAACCCATTGCTGTTTGAGTTGATTCCGACTTATAGGAGCTGACAGTTTTTGATGATGGATTGGACATGAGATGAGAAAAAAAGAGATGAGTCAAGGATGATTCAAGGCTTTTGGCCTGAGCAAATTGAAAAGCTGTGTTGTTATGAACCAAGATTTGGAAATCAAGGGAAGAGTAGGTTTAGTGGTGGGGTGGCGGGGGCATGAACCAAAAGTTCAGTTTGGGCATCTTAAATTTGAGAGATTTATTTGTGGTAAAGGCTTCCATGCCCCACCTTATTTCCCCTCAACCTCAAAGTTCACCTGCAGCTGTGGTGGGCAGTTCGTGTATGCTCAGTTATTTTCCCATCTCAGGTACTGGCGCTTTCTCCAGAGCCTAAATAGCTTGCTTAGACTGTGTGCAGGCAGGCTGGAATTTAACCCAGGGGCAAACGTCAAACACTGAGGGACCGGAGTCAATGGTTAAATACTTGAGGCTCCACATTTTTCAGTGGGGCCATTCCAAGACATGCATATACAATCTCCCCTGACCCAAGTTCCCCATGACGATGAAGCCTCATTTGCCCACAGCAATAACATGCTTATTCATATATTTTCTATTGACTATTTCCTTTTCCCCGTCCCATTTCCCCACCCCTTAACTTGTACTTCCTGGAATCACTTCTATGCCCTCTCCCCAAATAAACTACCCACACTAAAACTTTGCAGAGTTCACCTGGGAGGAATTCAACCTAAGACTATTAGTCATCCAGTTTCAGTGTCTTCGAAGCAGCTAGCTGGATATACTATTTTGGAAATATGGGAAAATGTTAGGGATGAAGATATAATTAGGAGGCGGTAGTCTTTTACTATGAGTCGGAATCAACTTGATGGCAACGAGTTATAGTCTTTTACAGAAGGAGCTCTGTTGACACAGTGATTAAGCGCTTGGCTGCTAACCAAAAGGTCAGCAGTTTGAACCTACCAGCAGATCCAATGGAGAAAGAAGTTTTATGGAGGCAGTTCTACTGTGTCCTATAGGGTCACTATGAGTCGGAATGGACTTGACAACCATGGGCAGTCTTTTACAAGCCTATGTAAAAGCACATTGCCCAGCACCGGAAGGTGGATAGGTTCCTACACATATCTGTTCCTTCCTTCTCTGCGTCATGTTGTATTTTCATGTGAGCACAATGTTGTTCATCAATGAGTACTCAGGGTTCCCAGCAGAGACCATAACTGACTTTCTAGATAGAAGTAGCTTGAGGGTTGATGACAATTTTGTTGGATGGAAGGGGATCTTAGGGACTTGTCTTGACCCTGCATATACTTTCACTATGTTTATTTAATATCATTATTTAATATCACATGCAAGTAAAATTTTCCTGAAGTTAATTCAAAAAAGGTTGCAATGGTAAATCAACAGGGAAATGCCAGAAATTCAATCTGGATTTAGAAGAGGATGTGGAATGAGCGATACCATTACTGCTATCAGATGGATCTTGGCTGAAAGCAAAGAATACTAGGAAGATGTTTAACTGTGTTTTATTGACTATGCAAAGGCACTGGACTGTGTGGATCATAACAAATTATGGATAACATTGCAAAGAATGGGAATTCTTGAATACTTAATTGTGCTCATGCTGAACCTGTACATAGACCAAGAAGCAGGTATTTGAACAGAACAAGGGGATACTGCATGGTTTAAAATCAGGAGAGGTATGTGTCAGGGTTATATTCTTTCACCATACTTAGTCAATCTGTATGCTGAGCAAATACCCCAAGAAGCTGGACTACAGAAACAAGAACGAGGCATCTAGATTGGAGGAAGACTTGTTAACAACCTGCGATATACCAATGACACAGCCTTGCTTGCTGAAAGTGAAGAGGACTTGAAGCACTTACTGATGAAGATCAAAGTATGAATTACACCTCAACATAAAGAAAACAAAACTCCTCACTACAACAACATAATGATAAACGGAGAAAAGATTGAGCTTGTCAAGGATTTCATTTTACTTGGATCCACATATAATGCCCATGAAAGCCGCAGTCAAGAAATCAAATGACATATGGAATTGGGCAAATCTATTACAAAAGACCTCTTTAATTGTGCTGGCAGTTCTAGCTAGAGCAATAAGGTGAGAAAAAGAAATAAAGGGCATCCAAGCTGGTAATGAAGAAGTTAAACTGTCACTGTTTGTGGATGATATGATACTATACATAGAAAACGCTAAAGACCCCATGAGAAAACTACTGGAACTAATAGAAAGATTCAGCAGAGTAGCAGGATACAAGATAAACATACAAAAATCAGTTGGATTCCTATACACCAATAAAAGAGAAAGATGAAAAGCAAATTAGGAAAATAATACCATTTATAATAGCCCCTAAAAAAATAAAATACTTAGGAATAAATCTAACCAGGGATGTAAAAGACCTATACAAAGAAAACTACAAAACACTACTGCAAGAAACCCAAAGGGAGCTACATAAATGGAAGAACATACCATGCTCATGGATAGGTAGACTCAACATTGTGAAACGACAGTTCTACCCAAAGCAATTTACAAATACAATGCAATCCCGATTCAAATACCAACGCCATTCTTTAAAGAGATGGAAAAACTAATTATTAACTTTATATGGAAAGGGAAGAAGCCCCGAATAAGTAAAGCACTACTGAAGAAGAAGAATAAAGTAGGAGGACTCACACTAGCTGACCTCAGAACATACTATACAGCTATGGTAGTCAAAATAGCCTGGTTCTGGTACAATGACAGATACAATGACCAATGGAACAGAATTGAGAACCCAGATGTAAATCCATCCACTTACGGTCACCTGATCTTCGACAAGGGCCCAAAGTCCATCAAATGGGGAAAAGATGGTCTTTTTAAGAAATGGTGCTGGCAAAACTGGATGTCCGTCTGCAAAAAAATGAAACAGGATGCATACATCACACCATATACGAAAACTAATTCAGAACGGATCAAAGACATAAATATAAAGCCAAAAACTATAAATTTCATAGAAGAAAAAATAGGACGAATGCTAGAGGCCCTAATGCACGGCATTAACAGGATACAAACCATAACCAACAGCACACAAACTCCAGAAGATAAGCTAGATAACTGGGATCTTCTAAAAATCAAACACCTATGCTCTTCAAAAGACTTCACCAAAACAGTACAAAGAGAACCTACAGACTGGGAAAAAATTTTTGTACATTACAAGACAGACAAAGGTCTAATCTCTGAAATCTTCAAGAAAATCCAACACTTCTACAAAAAAGACACATAATCCAATTAAAAAATGGGCAAAGGAAATGAACAGACACTTCACCAAGGAAAACATTTAAGCCGCCAACAGACGAATGCTCGCGGTCACTAGCCATTAGAGAAATGCTAATTAAAAGCACAATGAGATACCATCTCACCCAGGCATTACTGGCACGAATCAAAAACACTGGAAATAACAAATGTTGGAGAGGCTACGGGGAGATCGGAACTCTTACGCACTGCTGGTGGGAATGCCTAATGATACAACAATTTTGGAAAATGATATGGCACTTCCTTAGAAAGCTGGAAATAGAAATGCCGTACAATCCAGCAATCCCACTCCTAGGAATATATCCTAGGGAAATAAGAGCAGTCACACGAATAGACATATGCCCACCCATATTCATTGCAGCATTCTTCACAATAGCAAAAACATGGAAACAACCTAGATGCCAATCAACAGATGAATGGATAAGCAAAGTATGGTACATACACACAATGAAGTATTATGCAACAATAAAGAAGAAAGATGAATCTGTGAATCATCTCATAACATGGATAAAACTGGAGGGCATTATGCTGAATGAAATAAGTCAATCACAAAAGGAGAAATATTGTATGAGACCTCTATTGTAAAAACTCATGAAAAAGTTTACACACAAAAAAGTAACAATCTTTGTTGGTTACCAGGGATGGGAGTGGTGGTGGTGGGGGAAATACTAAACAGACAATAGATAAGTGGTAACTTTGGTGAAGGGTAAGACAGTACACAATACAGGGGAAGCCAGCGCAACTTGTACAAGGAAAGGTCATGGAAGCTCTATAGGCATATACAAACTCTCTGAGGGATTAAACTGCTGGACAGCGAGCTGTGGGGACCATGGTCTCGAAGAACATCTAGCTCAATTGGCATAACACAGTTCATAAAGACAATGTTCTACATTCTACCTTGGTGAGTAGCGTCTGGAGTCTTAAAAGCCTGTGAACAACCATCTAAGATATGCCGCTGGTCTCACCCCTTCGGGAGCAAGGGAGAATGAAGAGGACAGGATACAAGGGAAAGATTAGTCCAAAGGACTAATGGACCACAGCTACCACGGCCTCCACCAGACTGAGTCCAATACAGCTAGATGCTGCCTGGCTACCACCACTGACTGCTCTGACTGGGATCACAACGGAGGGTTCTGGACAGAGCTGGAGAAGGATGTAGAACAAAATTCTAACACACACAAAAAAGACCAGATTTACTGGCCTGACAGAGACTGGAGAAACCCCAAGAGTATGGCCCCCAGATACCCTTTTAGCTCAGTGGTGAAGTCACTCTTGAAGTTCACCATTCAGCTGGGGATTGGACAGCCCCATAAAACAAAATGGGATTAATGAGGCACAGCAGTCCAGGGACAAGGACTAGAAGGCAGGAGGGGACAGGAAAGCTGGCGATAGGGAACCCAAGGTTGAGTAAGGACAGTGTTGACATGTCATGGGGTTGTTAACCACTGCCATAGGGCAATATGTGTACTAACTGTTTAATGAGAAACTATTTTGTTCTGCACACCTTTATCTAAAGTAAAAAAAAAAAAAGAATTATCTATGTGAGATCAAATTGACAAAAACAACTCAGAAGGTTTGACGGGAAGCCTAGCGGACAATGAGTTGAAGACAATGATCATGAAATAATATGGAAAAGTATAGGGAGAATAGCAGCGCCACTGGAAGAACATAATCGATGTCACTGAACTGTACACGTAGAAATTTTTGAAGTGGTGTGTCTTTGGCTATATATGATTTCACCAAGAAAAAAAAGGTCCTCAAAGGTCGAGAAGGGAGAGTGTCAACATGTCGTGGGGTTGTTAACCAGTGTCATAAAACAATATATGTACTGACTGTTTAATGAGAAACCATTTGTTCTGTAAACCGTCACCTAAAGTACAATATTTTTTTTTTTTTTAAAGACCTCTTTGAAGTGTTGAAAAGCAAAGATGTCACTTTGAGGACTAAAGTGTGACTGACCCAAGCCATGGTATTTTCAATTGCCTCATATGCATGTGAAAGCTGGACAATGAATAAGGAAGAGCAAAGAAGAATTGATGAATTTGAATTATGGTGTTGGCAAAAAAATACTGAATATGCCATGGACTGCCAGAAGAATGAACAAATCTGTCTTTGAAAAAGTACAGCCAGAATGCCCCTTAGAAGCAAGGACGGCGAGACTTTGCCTCACATACTTTGGACATGTTATCAGGAGGAACCAGTCCCTGGAGAAGGACATCATGCTTGCTAAAGCAGAGGGTCATTGAAAAGGAGGAGGACCCTCAACCAGATGGATTGACACTGTGGCTGCAACAAAGGGCTCAAGCATAACAAGGATTGTGAGGATGGTGTAGGACTAGGCAGTGTTTCATTCTGTTGTACATAGGGTTGCTATGAGTCAGAACCAACTCCACGACACCTAACAACAACAACAACATGTTTGTTTGGGGTGGTTTGGGGGAAACAAGTGGAGATTACAGAGGATACTCAAGCCATTCTTTGGTGCTGCCATTGCTTTTTAATACTGTTATTCCCTAACTTAGGCCAGGGTTCTGTTACGACTGGTCTGTCATAAGTCAGTTCTGACATAAGTTAAATACCTTTTTTATTCTATTTTTTTCACTTTTCATTATTATTGCCTTTTATTATCAGTATCTTTATAAACCCAATCTTTGAACATATCTGAGTGAACATCTGAGAATGATAATATCAGCAAATTATGCACTGCGGCATTGTATGTAGTACATATTACTAACAACAAGATGTAAAAAAAAAAAAAAAAAAAACAATGGTTGTGAGTTGGATTCATTTTAACTCAAATACATCATAAGCCAAGGACTACCTGTAATGGTTATGCTAAGTCATACTTTTTTCCTAACCTGGCGCAGGGTACAGAAGCATATTTTTGTATGGTAGCTGAGCAGGAAAGTGGATTGAGATGAATGATACCCTCATCAACAAGGTAGTATAGCCAGCCATAGACAAAGTGAAGACTGTACTTACTTTCCAATCAGTTGTTCAGTTGAATGTGAGAACAAATTATTCTCATGTTTTGAGTAAGAATATCAGGTAAAGCACAGCTCTTCTAGGATACACTGTATTATGTTCCAGAGAAATTTCCTCTTTTCTGGAAGCATCCAGAATCTGTTTTTTCCTTCCTAGCAGTTGTCCAGATAATTGAAAATCAGTGCAATTATTTGCGTGAATAAGATATTTATTTTAATTAGAGAGCTAATTCAAGCACATAATATTGTTTCTAATTGTTACATTATTAAAATTTCAATCTTTTTTTAAAATTGTGCTTTAAATGAGAGTTTACAATTCAAGTTTCTCATACAAAAATTTATACACACATTGTTATGTGACCCTAGTTGCTCTCCCTACAATGTGACAGCACACTCCTCCTTTCCACCCGGATTTCCACTGTCCATTCAACCAGCTCCTGTCCTTTTCTGCCTTCTTACCTCTGGACAGGAGTCTCCCATTTAATCTCGTGTATCGATCTGAGCTAAGAAGCACACTCTTCACGAGTATCATTTTACTTCTTATAGTCCAGGCTAATCTTTGTCCAAAGAGTTGGCTTTGGGAATGGTTTTACTTTTGGGCTAACAGAGAGTTCAGGGGCCATGTCTTCCAGGGTCCCTCCAGTCTCAGTCAGACCATTAAGTCTGGTCTTTTTACTAGAATTTGAGTTCTGCACCCTACTTTTCTCCCACTCTGTCAGGGACTCTCTGCTGTGTTCCCTGACAGGACAGGTCTCAGGCTGATGGAGTCTCTGATTTATGTGGCCCTTTCTTTCTCTTGGGCTAATATTATCCTTGTGTCTTTAGTGTTCTTCGTTCTCCTTGGTCCAGGTAGGTTGGGACCAGTTGACGCGTCTTTGACGGCCACTTGCTAGCTTTTAAGACCCCAGACACCACTCACCAAAGAAGGATACAGAACATTTTCTTAATAAACTTTGTTATGCCAGTTGTACTAGATGTCCCCTGAAACCATGGTCCCAAGATCCCCACCCCTGCTACTCTGTCCCTCAAAGTGTTTGGTTATATTCAGGAAACTTCTTACCTTTTGGTTTAGTCCAGTGGTGATGATTTCCTCTATTGTGTGTTGTCCTTCCCTTCACCTAAGATAATTCTCGTCTATTATCCAGTTAGTGAATAACCCTCTCCCCTCCACACCCTTGTAACCATCAAAGAATGTTTTCTTCTGTGTTTAAACCTTTTCTTGAGTTCTTATAATAGTGGTCTCATACAATATTTGTCCTTTTGTGCCTGACTAATTTCACTCAGCATAATGCCTTCCAGATTCCTCTGTTATGAGATGTTTCACAAATTCATCATTGTTCTTTATCATTGCATAGTATTCCATCATGTGAATATACTATAATTTGTTTATCCATTCTTCCATTAATGAACACCTAGGTTGTTTCTATCTTTTTGCTATTGTAAACAGTGCTGCAATGAACATGGGTGTGCATATATCTATTCATGTGATGGCTCTTATTTCTCTAGGATATATTCCAAGTAGTGGGATTGCTGAATCATATAGCACTTCTATTTCTAGCTTTTTAAGGAAGTGCCAAATCGATTTCCAAAATGGTTTACCATTTTACATTCCCACTAGCAGTGTATAAGTGTTCCAGTCTCTCCACAACCTCTCCAGCATTTATTATTTTGTGTTTTTTGGATTAATGCTAGCCTTGTTGGGGTGAGATGATATCTCATTGTAGTTTTGATTTCCATTTCTCTAATGACTAATGATTGTGAGCACTTCCTCATGTGTCTGTTAACTGCCTGAATGTCTTCTTTGGTGAAGTGCCTGTTCATATCCTTTGCCCATTTTTTAATTGGGTGATTTGTCTTTTTGTTGATGAGGTTTTGCAGTATTTTGTAGATCCAATTTGTCATAGCCAAAAAATTTTTTCCCAGTCTGTAGGTTGTCCTTTGACTCTTTTGGTGAAGTCTTTTGATGAGCACATGTGTTTGATTTTTACGAGCTCCCAGTTATCTAGTTTCTCTTCTGGTGTTTGTGCATTGTTAGTAATGATTTGTAGTCTATTTATGCCATGTATTAGGGCTCCTAGCTTTGTTCCTATTTTTTCTTCCATGATCTTGATTGTTTTATATTTTATATTTAGGTCTTTGATCCATTTTGAGTTAGTTTTTGTGCATGGTGTGAGATATGGCTCTTGTTTCGTTTTTTTGCAGATGGATATTCAGTTATTCAAGCACCATTTGTTAAAGAGACTGTCTTTTCGCCATTTAACGGACTTTGGGCCTTTGTCAAATATCAGCTAGGTGGATGAATTTACATCTGGATTCTCAATTCCATTCCTTTGATCTATGAGTCTGTTGTTGTACCTGTACCAGGCTGTTTTGACTACTGTGGTGGTACAATAGGTTCTAAAACCAGGTAGTTTGAGGCCTCCAACTTTGCTCTTCTTCTTGAGTAATGCTTTACTTATCAGGGGCCTCTTCCCTTTCCATATGAAGGTGGTAATTTGTTTCTCCATCTCCTTAAAAAATGTCATTGGAATTTGGATCGGGATTGCATTGTATCTGTATATCACTTTGGATAGAAATGACATTTTCACAATGTTGAGTCTTCCTATCCATGAGCAAAGTATGTTTTCCCACTTATCTAGGACTCCTTTGGTTTCTTGTAGTAGTGTCTTATACTTTTCTTTGTATCAGTCTCTTACATCTCTGCTTAAATTTATCCCTAAGTATTTTATCTTCTTGGGGGCTATTGTAAATGGTATGGATTTGATGCTTTCCTCTTCGAAGTTCTCTGTGTTGGTGTAGAGGAATCCAACTGATTTTTGTATGTTTATCTTGTATCCTGATACCCTGCTGAAATCTTCTGTTAGTTCCAGTAGTTTTCTTGTGGATTATTTGGGGTTTTCTGTGTCTAAGATCATATAATCTGAAAATTGAGATACTTTGACTTCTTCCTTACCAATTTGGATGCCCTTTATTTCTTTTTCTACCCTAATTGCTCTGGCTAGGACCTCCAGCACAAAATTGAATAAGAGTGGTGATAAAGTACATCCTTGTCTGGCTCCTGTTCTCAGAGGGAATGCTTTCAGACTCTCTCCATTTAGGATGATGTAGGTTGTTGGCTTTGTATAAATGTCCTTTATTATGCAGAGGAATTTCCCTTCTCTTCCTATTTTGCTGACAGTTTTCATAATGAATAGGTGCTGGACTTTCTCGAATGCCTTTTCTGCATCAATCAATAAGATCATGTGGTTCTTGTCTTTTGTTTTATTTACGTAATGGATTACATTCATTGTTTTTCTAATGTTGAGCCATCCGTGCATACCTGGTGTGAATCCCACTTGATCATGGTTAATTATTTTTTTGATATGTCGTTGAATCCTATTGGCTAGAATTTTGTTGAGGATTTTTGCGTCTATGTTCGTGAGGAATATTCGTCTGTAATTTTCTTTGCTTGTGGTGTCTTTACCTGGTTTTGGTACCAGGGTTATGCTGGCTTCATAGAATGAGTTTGGGAGTATTGCATCTTTTTCTATGCCCTGAAATACCTATAGTAGTAGTGGTGTTAACTCTTCTCTGAAAGTTTGGTAGAATTCTCCAGTGAAACCTTCAGGGCCAGAGCTTTTTTTTGTTAGGAGTTTTTAAATTCTCTTTTCAATCTCTTCTTTTGTTATAGGTTTATTAAGTTGTTCTACCTCTCTTTGTGTTAGGTGAGGTAGGTATTATGTTCCTAGAAATTTGTCCATTTCCTCTAGGTCTTCAAATTTGTTAGAGTGCCATTTTTCATAGTATAGTGTTATGATTCTTTCAGTTTCAGTTGGATCTGTTGTGATATCACCCGTCTCCTTTCATATTCAGGTTTTGGCTTCTTCTCCTGTTTTTGTTTTGTCAGTTTTGCCAGTGGTTTATTGATTTTGATGATCTTTTCAAAGATCGAGTTTTGATCTTGTTAACTCTTTCAATTGTTTTTATATTTTCTGTTTCATTTAATTCCACTCTATTTTTTATTATTTGCTTTTCTTGTGCCCAAGGACTTCTTTTGCTGCTCTGTTTCTATTTGTTTGAGTTGAAGGGTTAATATTTTGATTTCGGCCCTTTCTTCTTTTTGGATGTATGCGTTTATTGCTATAAAGTGACCTCTGAGCATTGCTGTCGCTGTGTCCCAAACGTTCTGGTAGGATGTGCTTTCATTCTCATTTGATTCTGTGAATTTCTTTATTCCATCCTTTATTTTTTCTATAACCCGGTAGTTTTTGAGCAAGGTGTTGTTCAGTTTCCATGTGTTTAATTTTTTTTTCCTTGCTTTTTCTGCTATTTATTTCTAATTATATGGCTTTATGGTCAGAAAAGATGCTGTGTAATATTTTGATACTTTGGATTCTGTTAAGGTTTGCTTTATGGCCTCATCTGTGGTCTATTCTGGAGAATGTTCCATGTGCATTGGAAAAGAAAGTGTACTGGCAGCTCTTGGGTGGAGTGTTCGGTATATATCTATGAGATCAAGTTGGTTGATTGTGGCGTTGAGATCTTCCGTGTCTGTATTGAGCTTCTTTCTGGATGTTCTGTCTTTTACTGAAAGTGGTGTGTTGAATTGTCCTACTATTTTTGTGTAGCTGTCTATTTCTCTTTTCAGTGCTGTTAGAGTTTGATTTGTGTATTTTGGAGCCCTGTCATTGGGTGGGTAAACATTTATTATGCTTATGTCTTCCTGGTGTATTGACCCTTTAATCATTATATAGTTTCCTTCCTTATCCTTTGTGGTGGATTTTACTTTAAAGTCTACTTTGTCAGAGATTAATATTGCCATTCCTGTTCTTTTTTGATTGCTGTTTGCTTGATATTTTTTTTTCCATCTCTCATGGATTGAATTGTGTCCCCAAAAAATATCTGTGAACTTGGCTGGGTCATGATTCCCACTATTGTATGATTATGTACCATTTTGTAACCTGCTGTGATTTCCTTATGTGTTGTAAACTCTATCACTGTGATGTAATAAGATGGATTAACGGCAGTTATACTGATGAGGTATACAAGATTGGATAGTATCTTAAGCCAATCTCTTTTGAGATATGAAAGAGAGAAGCAAGCAGAGACACACGGGATCCTCATACCATCAAGAAAGCAGTGCCAGGAGCACAGTGTGTCTTTTGTACCTGAAGTTCCTGTGCAGAGAAGCTCCTAGACCAAGGGAAGGTTAATGACAGAGGCCTTCCTTCAGAGAAGACAAAGAAAGCTTTACCCTGGAGCTGTAGCCCTGTATTTGGACTTGTAACCTACTATACTGTGAGAGAATAAGCTTCACTTTGCTAAAGCAATCCACTTGTGGTATTTCTGTTATAGCAGTACTAGATGACTAAGATATCATCCTTTGAATTTTAGTTTGTTTGTGTCTTTAAGTCTAAGGTGTGTCTCTTGTAGGCAGCATATAGACAGGTTGTGTTTTTTTATCGTTTCTGCCACTCTCTGTCTCTTTATTGGTGCGGTTAGTCCATTTACGTTCAGCATAATTATTGATAGGTATGAATTTAGTGCTGTCATTTTGATGTTTTTAGTGTGTTATTGACTGTTTGTTCCACTTAATTTTGTGTGCTGAGTCTTTTTCTTTATGTATTTTCTTTTCATCTTATTGATTGTTGTTGATTTTGTATTTGCTGAGTCTTTATGTTTTTCTTGATTTTTGTTTTAATGTGTAAAACTGTTGGTTTCTTTTGTGGTTACCCTAATATTTGCTCCTATTACTCTAAGTTTAAATGAATCTTTTATTTCTTTATATTGCCTTGACTTCTTCTCCATATGATAGATCTATGACATTTTTTTATTCCCTCTTTTTCTTTTTAATGTTGTCATTTTTACATATTGATGTCTCTGTTTCCCTACTTTCAGTGTTTTAGCTTTCATTTATTTTTATTAACTCCCTCTTTGGGTTGCTATCTGGTTGCTCTGTCCTTTGTTCTAGTCTTGGGTTGTTATCAGATGTTATTGATTTTCTAACTAGATGACTCCCTTTAGTATTTCTTGTAACTGGTTTGGTTTTTGCAAATTCCCTAAATGCCCTAATTTTGCCATCATATTTGAGAGACAGTTTTGCTGGATATATAATTCTTGGCTGGCGATTTTTTTTCTTCAAGGCTTTATATATGTCATCCTATTGCCTTCTTGCCTGCATGGTTTCTGCTGAGTAGTTCGAGCTTAGTCTTGTTGACTCTCCTTTGTAGATGACTTTTTGTTTATCTCTAGCTGCTCTTAAGATTCTCTTTTTATCTTTGGTTTTGGCATGTTTGATTATAATATGTCTTGGTAACTTTGTTTTGGGATCTGCCTTTTATGGGGTTTGATGAGCATCTTGAACAGATATTGTCTCATCTTTCACAATATCAGAGAAGTTTTCTGTCAATAAATCTTCAACAATTCTGTCTGCATTTTCTGTTATCCCCCATCCTGTTCTGGTACTCCAGTCACTCGTAGGTTATTCCTCTTGATAGAGTCCCACATAATTCTTAGGGTTTCTTCATCTTTTAAAATTATTTTATCTGATTTTTCTTCAAATAAGTTGGTGTCAAGTGCTTTATCTTCAGTCTCACTGATTCTGACTTCCATTGCCTCAATTCTGCTCCTATGACTTTCCATTGAGTTGTCTAATTCTGAAATTTTATTGTTAATCTTCTGCATTTCGGTTTAGTGTCTCTTTATGGATGCTTGCCACATGTTAAATTTGTCATTTTGGTCTTCTCTAATCTTCTTAAGTTCCTCTGTTTCTTTGTATGTTTCTTGGCTTGTTCTGCATTTTGTCTGATCTCCTTCCTGATCAGTTGAATAGTTCTGTATGTTAATCTTTTGTATTCTACCTCCCCTAATTTCAATAAGTTCTCTTCTTCTGGAAAATTTCTCAATTTTTTGTTTTGGGAGCTTGCTGAACCACCATGGTCAGCCTTTTTATATGATTTGTTGTTGACTATTATCTCTGAGCCATCAATAAGTTATTATATTTATTTATTTTATATTTGCTTACTGTGTCCTAGCTTCTTGTTTTGTTTTGTTTTGATATGCCCAAATAGTCTTCTCGTGTGAGCTAGTTTGAGTATTGGTGACTTTGAAGCTCTAACGTCCTGTCACCAGGTGGTTAGATCTGTTACTAGGTATGTGAGCCCAGGAGTCTGTTTACTTTTCTTGTATGGATTAGCTCAGGTGTCCAGGTAGTTGTTCACCAAGTGTGTGGTGCAGTCTCTCACCTACAGTCCTAGACAGGTAGGAGTGGGCACAGGTATCTGGCTGTAGTAGTGGGTCATGTACTAAGTAAGGCAGGGGGCTGATGGTTGCCCCTGAATGTCTGGGAGGAAAGTGTGTCTCTGTTCCCTACAGTGTGTAGGTGGGTGGGTTTTGCAGCTAGACTATGGACACCCAATGCTGTTGGCTGTAAGAACTGGGAGGCACCACTTATTCTTGGACCCCTCTCGCAGGTAACTGGGTGGCGTGGGTGGAGCCACCAGTCCTCTGGCCCCTGATGTGAGTAGGTGAGGGCCCTACTTAATGGACAGAGCAGTGTCAAATGTCACAAACCTGCCATTCCACCATATAGCTGATACAGTTGAAGTTAGGTTTCAGGCATATACCCTGTTGTACTGTGCTAATGAGGGCCTATGCTGTTGAAATGGGCCCACACAGGTCTACGCAGGGATGAAAGGCACCCATAGTCTGTGGACCCCTTATGCTTGTACCTAGGGAGCTGTGCCTGCCCTGAGTTCCTAGTTTAGGGGAGGTGGAAGATTATTATTTTCTGTTTGTTAATTTATTCCCCCTTCAAGACCGGGAAAATGGCTCAGGGTCTGTGATGAGTTCTACTTCTGGCCCAGGAGACGCAGCAATCCCATCGCTGAAGCTGGCCTGGGACCTGGTGCGGAGTACGGAGTGAGCAGGTAAATAGGAGAGAGGTTCTTCCTTAATGCGTTGTTTTTTGATCCGCGTGGTAGGTTAAATGCATGGACTTATCTTTTCCCGATTAAGCACCTCTATTCACTTGTTCTGGAAGTTTGAGTAGATTCTCTGCCGCTTGATCACTCCTCATGCAGAAAACGCATCCCATGCGCCACTGCTTGCCTCACCGCATATACCAGCTGATCCAGCCTGCAGTGTCTCAGTTCCCACCGGCTCAGGTCTGGCAGATCCTCGCTGCTTCTGAACCATCTCTCCCTCCCCCTGCCACTCAGTCCAATTGTTCAACTTTGCCTTTGATGTTCAGGGCTCCTAGATTGTCATATATAATCGATTCACTTGTTTTCCCCGCTCTTTGTTGTAACAGGGACCACAGAAAGCTTCTGACTACTCCTCCATCCTGGCCCCGCTTTAAAATTTTAGTATCTATTTATAGGTGGATAACGTGATGCCTCAAGTGACTAATGCATTCCAAAATGCCACTCATTTCATATGTAAATATGTATGTATGTTCCATATATTTAAAATGAATGGACAGCATTTGATTTTTAATATATGCTCCAATTTTCAATATTCAGTTTTCTTTTGTCACATGGGAAAAGAGCATTCATCAACACAAAAGAGCAAGTTTCTGAAGTAGTGGAGATAGATATAAATGCAGATTTCCCATTTTAGAATGTTCTTTTGAAACTATTACCATTAAGAAACACAGAGCCCATGGGTGGTACAAATGGTTAACACAGTCAGCTGCTAAGCGAAACGAGGTTCGTTTTCTCCCAGAGGCGCCTCAGAAGAAAGGCCTACTTCAATCTGCTTCTGAAAAATCAGCCATTGAAAACCCTGTGGAGCGTAGTTTTACCCTGATACATATGGGGTTTTCATGAATTGGAATTGACTCAATGGCAACTGGTAATAAAACACACAGCTATGTAGAATATGTATGTATATGTTTTAATATAAGCAAAGTAGAATACCAGGTCTGTGTGCTACCCATATATAGGCTCTATAGGACTTGGAAGTCAGTCACCTGATGATGAATGCTGAGTGAATGCCCTATCTCCCTAGTTGAAGCTCTTGGCTCAATTAGGGTGAAAAGTACAGCCATGAAAATCTCTCTTCACAAGGGGGCATTGTGCAAGCATTAGATCTTTCCATAGAAAAGAATGTCTTTGCAGACTGAGATTGAGTGGCCTTCTTTAAATCTGTAAAGAGTTTGCTTCTTTCTCTTTTTTTCTTTTTCCTGGCCCTGTCTCTTCTATGTCCTTTCTAGCTATAAATCTGCAGACCACATGATGCTGTTTCTAATTTGATTTTAAATCATAGTATCAGAGATGTTAAATGATATGCCTGTCTAACTGGCTTCCCAGCTCTCCTCTGACCCTTAAGCATCTCAGTGATATGTAACATATCGATGTAAAATGTTTAATTTAATATGAATTCTAAAATTTTTTATTCATAACCTGTGGTTGAAATCTAATTAAACTAAAAACTACTGGTGGAAAAAACAAAACTTTAACATTCAAGTTTTTTGTGACATATTTAGTTTTATGTTATAAAAGTAATCTATACTTGTTGTAGAAAATTTAAACATTACATAAAAGAACATTTACAAATGCCTGTGATCCTACTACTCAGAGAAGACACTATCAACATTTGGTATATAGTTTCATTAACTGGATTTAATTGGTATATGCTTTCCAGGAGAAATTAGATTCTACTTCAATATTTGCAACATTATAATGCCCTTCTTAACAAGGTATTAATGATAACGTCTTCTTGAAAATACCACTTTGTGCTTTTTATAGCTGTATTTGCTATTGTCACTGCCCTTTTGCCTTCTTGAAGTTGTACTAGTGTTACCCGTACATGTCTTTAATCGTACCTGACAAGCCTATTGTGTGAATCTGAGATGCTCCACAGCCCTCAGAGCACCTGAGAGCACTGGCTGTTTACATGGCTGTCTGCAGTACTCCCTCCTTCATGACTGAATTCTTTGTAAGTGTACAACTTCAAACATGAGCTAAACTATCAGTAATCATTGTGTGGGTTCTTCAGTTTCATGGAGACTAAAATTAGGTTTCCTCTGTCACTCCTGTGGTGTCACTTGACCTTGACCTATATCTCAAACTGCTGAGAAGGTAGGAAGCTGACTTTTACCTAGCACATCTGAAATAATAGATGCAACATAGATTCATTGAAGTTGTTATTTTTTTTTTCTTCTATTTGTTAGAAAAGTAGTCTCTTTCTTGTCTATAACAAACTAGGCCAACATTTATATAATGTTCATTTAAAAATGTGAGAAAATAAAACCCACAGAGAAACCAACCAGTTTCCTTTGCTTATCGATCTCCTCATTTGTATATTTTATGGGATATTTTGTACAGTATCAGTAACTGTGGAATACTCTTGACTATTGCATTCTCAATCACCTCGCTGAACTCATAATTTGCCAAGAATTATCCTGTACTAAACGATTCAGAAAGCATATTCAGAAAGAGGAAAATCTGGAATAAAAGCTCATGTTTGATGGTTTTCACCATTTAAATGGATATTTACTTTGATAATGCACAGTCTTTGAGCATATCCTAAACATGTACTTTTTATCTTTATTATTGTTAGTAATATTTAGGAATTCAAGTGTATTTTGTGCTTTATGCTACATAAACACATTGTATTTGTCTATACAGAGTCCCTAGGTAGTAGTTAATGTGCTTGGCTTCTAACTGAAAAGTTGGAGGTTCAGATCCACCCAGAGACACCTCGGATCACCTCTGGTGATCTACTTCCAAAAAATAAGCCATTGAAAACCCTATGGAGCACAGCTGCACTCTGACACACATGGGTTCACGATGAGTCAGAATAGACTCAACTACAACTCCTTTTTTTTAAATTTGTCTTTACAAAGTCAACCCTTTAAAATAGACTAAGTAGGAAAGCATAACAAAAAAAACAAAATTGCCGTTGAGTCGATTTCGACTCATAGCAACCCTATAGGACAGAGTAGAACTGCCCCATATGGTTTCCAAGGAGTGCCTGGTGGATTTGAACTGCCAACCTTTTGGTTAGTAGCCGTAGCTCTTAACCACTATGCCACCAGAGATTCCAAGGAAAGCATAGAGACTTATAATTTACCTTCAACATAAGGCAAAATTAAAAGTTATTTTAATGAATCTCATCATAACAGTGCAGTCCTCATTTCTCAAGTCTAATATAATGATCATTTGTTAAGAAGTAATCTCTTAAATGCTACTGACAGAATCTACATAGTAGGTACACAAGTGTTCACTAAAATTCTTTCAACTGTTGTGTATATTTAAATTTTTCATTATAAAATTTTTTGGGGAAAAATAATCTTTTTTTCTTTTTTTTAATTTGGCAAGACCCATATCCTTTTTTTTTTTCTTCTGAAGTAAATTTTATTTGCCCCATCATGTTTGTGTTTTGGGAATATGAAATTCAGTTCATTCTGGAATATTCCTGGGCTGATTGCTCTGTTTATGGCATGCTTATTTTTTTCTTTACTTCTAAAAGAAAAATACCAAGGGAAAGTTTGTCAGTTTTAATGTTGTGAGCACTATTGATGCATTTTATTGAGAAAAAAATGTTACCGTTGTAGGTTATAGAGATGTTTGTGCAAGGTGAGATTATTTCCCTGTTGCAAGCTTATTTGTGAGACAGGGGGAAGGTTCTGTCCTTTTGTATCTGCAGACACTAACACAGATTTAGACCCACAGTTATATATAAATGTATCTTGGCTGCACCCCTCCCAGTTTAACACGCTATTAAGAATTGACTGTCAGAACGAGAAAGGACGTGTTTCCTCTGAGCCAGGTGTTTCAAAAGGTATTTTACCAAAAATATCTAATCCAATTTGTTTTTAGTATTAATGATCTGAAAAATGACATTCTTCCTAATTAAATATATTTTTAAATAAATAAGACCTGTAAAGTAGTGTGAGTAATAGTAGTAGAAGTGTCAATAGTATCAGAACCTGTCTAACTTCATGAGGAATAATAAGAATCAAGATCAGCCCAAGGATGAGTTGGGGGTCAGACATACCTCCACTCTCCAACCTTTACCAATTCTGACACCAACTTTCCCTCACATGGCATGCTCCACCTCTCTGCTGGGTTCGATAATCTGTTGGAATAGCCACGAAGAACTCATAGACCATACTTACATTTAACTGTTTATTAAGGAACAGGGTACAACTCTGGATCAGGATCAACAGGCTACAGCTGAGTATCCGTGTCCCTTCTTAGTGCAGGATGACTCTCTCAGCTCCTCCCAGCCCCATCAGGACAGGCCCCTCTTAGCTGTGCCATCTGTCACCACTGGCTCTGCTGCTGGTCCCCTTCCCGGCCTCTCTCTGTCTTCAGTGTTACAGCCCTTGACAGTGTTACAGCTCTTTTAGGAGATTCCTTGCCTTCTCTCTCTCTCTGCTTCTTCTCTTCTGTCTTCTTTCTGCTTCACTTCATGCTTCTTTCTGTCTGCTAACCTCTGTGGGACTAGATGCTTAAATATACAAACTCTTCATCAATTTCAAGGCATGGGATTCCCACCAGGCCACAAACTGACCAATCCCCTCTCGGTAGGCTACAGACACTTCATTTGCAAAGTAAGCGTGGCTGGGCTACAATTCACCTCATTTGCATAGTCTACTGACCAATCCCTGCAAGGTGCATACCAATCAGAGGGCAGGCTGCAGTCCAGGACTAGACAAAAAGTATTAAAACCAAGTTGTTTACAGCTTATTTCGGAAGTGTCTATCAACTTAGACAAAAGTAACAAACCCTCTGGGGTAGAAAACTAGGGCAAAATAACTCCTCAGGGATTAGGGAAAAAATCTCTCAAGTTGTTTTTCCAAAGAACCAAGGCAAAAGTCCACATAAAGGAACTCATTTCGCCTCAGACCTCATGTCATTTTCCACTTCTATAAATATTTTACATTCCTTCTTTTCCTACTGCCTTTATACTTCATAAGCCTTGAGTTGTGCAGTTTTCAATGTATTCAGCTCTGAGCTCTATTTCTGGGTTAATTATATTCACCATTGATCACCAGCATCTGGCGTAGCACCTGACACATAGTAGATGCTTAATGTGTATTTCCACGAGGAAAATTTTTGAACATATTGACAGAAGGAAATAGGAGGGAAGCAGGGAAGAAGGAAGAAAGGGAAAGAAGGGGGGGGGAAGAAAGAAGGAATAAATAAGCGGTTGATATCATCATAAAATATGGAATTAGAAAAATCCTGATCTTATGGTAATATTGGTCCATAGGCTCAGTCAATGAATGAGAAGTGTCAGAATAAAAAGCGGGTTTTAGGGGTGACATGGAAGCACAAAAGGAATGGGAAAGCTTACTAATCTTCTTGTTAACTGCCGTCGAGTCAACTCCCCATGCAGAGAGAATCAAAACACTGCCCAGTTCTACACCATCCTCATGATCAGCTGCAGATCAGATCATCAGGATCCATAGGGTTTTCATTGGCTGAGTTTCAAGAATATATTTCCAGGCCTTTTCCCCTAGTCTTTCTTAGTCTGGAAGCTCTGCTGAAACCTGTTCAGCATTGTAACAACCTGCACGCCTCCACTAATAGACAGGAAGTGGCTATGCCTGAGGTTCATTGATCTGAAATCAAACTCAAGTCTCCTGCATGGAATGCAAGAATCTACCATTGAACCACAACTGCCCTCTAATAAATGTAGACCCTAACAAATACTTTCAAGAATTAGCAAAATATTGAACTCTGTCGTGGAAAAAAAACTCAGAGTGCCAAAGTTGAACATATGAGATTGTTGTTACTTAGGGATTCTTAGTATTTGGGGTCTTTTTTCTTTCTTCCAAGGAAATGATTTTGTTCTCAGCCTGGTGATGCGATCACTGCTTTTGTTTGTTAGTTAACAGAGTTCTAAAAAACTGAAAGAAGTAATTTCTGTTCTTACTAGGTGTGTGGTCAACAATAAGGGCAGCATGTGTTAGAGTCAGTGTCACAAATGTTTTTCCAATTAAACACACTGCTTTCAGGATCCCATAAATTTTCAAAAAATAAATGGGAATGTTTCCGTATTTACTGAAGTCCAGGATTTTGAACAACTGAGAAAATATTGCATAAGCTAATTTTAATAGAATTCCTTGTCACTTAATTTTGTTAAGTTCTTGTAAACAAAACCCACATAGGGTCTTCATGCTGCAATTAAAACATTAAGATTCTGTTATACGATTACCCTTTAAAATATAACAGCTTGACATTCTATCTTTGCACACTTAGGGTAAAGAGATTTAAAATGGAATAGAGAAAATATTACCCATAAAAACTAAGGATTCTTATACCTTTTGAAACTGATAAAATTGTATACCTAGTGACCATATTCGTGAGATGACCCAGTATAGAGGACAATTTTGATAACTGAACATATTTCTAACAGAAGAAAAATAGTTCTATTGTTGTTCAGTACTGTCAAGTTGGTTCTGACTCACAGCAACACTACGTACAACAGAAGAAAACCACTGCCTGGTCCTGCGCCATCCCCACAATTGTTGTTATGCTTGAGCCCATTGTTTCAGCCACTGTGTCAATCCATCTTGTTGAAGGTCTTCCTCTTTTTTGTTGACCTTCTACTTTACCAAGTATGATGTCCTTCTCTGGGACTAGTCCCTCCTGATAACATGTCCAAAGTATGTGAGATGAAATCTTGCCATCCTTGCCTCTAAGGAGCATTCTGGCTGTACTTCTTCCAAGACAGATTGGTTCTTCTGGAAGTCCATGGTATATTCAATATTCTTCTCTAACACTATAATTCAAAAGCATCAATTCTTCTTTGGTCTTCTTTATTCATTGTCCAGCTTTCACATCCATATGAGGCAATTGAAAATTCCATGGCTTGGGTCAGGTGCACCGTAGTCTGTAAAGTGATATCTTTTGTTTTTTAACACTTTAAAGAGACCTTTTGCAGTAGATTTGCCCAATGCAATACGTCATTTGATTTCTCGACTGCTACTTCCATGGGTGTTGATTATGGATCCAAGTAAAATGAATTCCTTGACAACTTCAATCTTTTCTCCATTTATCATGATGTTGCTTATTGGTCCAGTTGTGAGTATTGTTGTTTTCTTTATGCTAAAGTGTAACCCATACTGAAGGCCATAACCTTTGATCTTCATCAGTAAGTGCAAGTCCTCTTCACTTTCAGCAAGCAGGGTTGTGTCATCTGCATATCACAGGTTGTTAATGAGTCTTCCTCCAGTCCTGATGCAGTGTTCTTCTTCATATAGTCCAGCTTCTCTGATTATTTGCTCAGCATACAGATTCCTAGCTTCCCAAAATATTATCTTCAGTGGGGTCTAAAATTTTGTGTGGAGTATTCAAAATGCTTTCATATAAGCTACCCCCATTTAATCCTCTCAGCAACTCTTTGTAATAGCCCTCACTGGATAAGACACTAAAACTGAGCAAGGTCAAGTAACATGTCTTTATGCTGGATGGCAAGTTCACAGCTTAACTGTGGCTCTACTCCTCTATACCACAGCTGCCCTGAATATTGACCCATGGTGTTTCATCAAAAAAAAAAAAAAAAGTACTATTTTGAGCAAAGACCACTTATGTCGGTGACAGTGGTTTTCCTAGTTGTGTTATTTTCTTATTGATTGATTGCCATGATCTTGCTTTGGCAGAGAAGAGGGAGCCTCTAAGGAAAGAGTAAGGGCTACCTAAATCTCCTGTGGTAAATTTTTTACCCCTGCTTAGAAACATAAAAGAATATGATACAAGTAATGCATCTTAATCTCAAGATACTCGATAGTTATTCATTTATTCTTTCAACAAATATTTTTGTGACTTTTCTTTTTCCAGGCCATTTGCTGGGCACTGGGGACTCAGGGGGAAGACAGACATGGTCTCTGTCTGCATGGTATTTAGACCTGTTAGTGAAGACATTCATTGGATAAGTGATTATAAATGTGATCAGAGTGAAACAAGGAGTAATTCCAGAGTGCTTTGTATGGACATATCACGTGGTCTCTGGAAGCAGGGAAGCTTCCTGGAAGAAATGGCTTTCGAAATTAAATTGTTTTGCCACCCTTATACTTACCAGTTAAGAGCTAAGGAGAATGTTTTCTGTCTGTATTCCTAAGTACAGTATTAACAAGAAATAATTTTCTTTTTAAATCTTCATATACATAAAATTGAGCAGCTGGACAATGACGCCAGAAAACTTTTACGAACATTAAAAAAAAAAATGGCTACTTCTTTAAATCAAGTGATTAACCTATATTAATTTTAAAACTATTAAAGAATTTGACTCTAGCAATATTTCCTATTGAATAGTTAGATACTATTAGAATAGTATAGTTAGCATAGTTAGAACGTTTTTGATCACTTAGTAGGTACTTAATAAACATGTATTTTATTTCCCGTCCCTCCCATTTCTTATTCCTTGATTTCCTTTCTTCAACCTTCATCTGTTTAGAAGAAACTCAGTTGCCTTTTTGAATAATAAGGATTTGACTTAATTATCTCCCAAATTGGTAAAACATTCCTAAAATAACTGTTTAATATATAAAACATTTTGATCCACACTCTGTAAATTTATTGATCATTTATGCTTATATTTAATCATGCCACCTGTTGGTTGTGTTATTCCATGTCTTAATTATTTTAACTCTTTAATTATATCTTATTTTCATTTGTGTCCTGGGACTTTTTTTCCCTAAAATAAAAGCTTTATTGATATAATTCACATACTGTAAATTTAATCCTTTCAAAGCATACACTCAGTAACTCAGTAGCTTTTAGTATATTTGCAGAGTTGTGGAACGATTACCACTACCTAATTTTAGAAGTGTGCAAAGACCTGGAGATAAAAAACCAAAAGGAAGAACATGCTTAGCATTTCTCAAGCTGAAAGGACTGAAGAAAAAATTCAAGCCTCAACTTGCAATACTGAAACATTCTTTGGGGAAAATATTAAACGACGCAGGAAGCATCAAAAGAAGATGGAAGGAATATACAGAGTCACTATACCAAAAATAATTGGTCGACATTCAACCATTTCAGGAGGTAACATATGATCAGGAACCGATGGTACTGAAGGAAGAAGTCCAAGCTGCGCTGAAGGCATTGGCGAAAAACAAGGCTCCGGGAATTGACGGAAGACCAGTTAAGAGGTTTCAACAAACAGATGCAGCACTGGAAGTGCTCACTCATCTATGATAAGAAATTTGGAAGACACCAACCTGGACAGCCAACTGGAAGAGATCCATATTTATGCCTATTTCCAAGAAAGGTGATCCAACTGAATGCAGAAATTATCAAACAATATCATTAATTTCACACCCAGTAAAATTTTGCTGAAGATCATTCAAAAGTGGCTGCGGCAGTACATTGACAGGGAACTGTCAGAAATTCAAGTCGAATTTAGAAGAGAATGTGGAACCAGGAATATCACTGCTGATGTCAGATGGATTTGGGCTGAGTGCAGAGAATACCATAAAGATGTTTACCTGTTTTTTATTGACTGTTTTAAGGCTTTTGACCGTGTGGATCATAACAAATCATGGATTACATTGCGGAGAATGGGAATTCCAGAACACTTAATTGTGCTTGTGAGGAATCTGTACATGGGTCAAGAGGCAGTTGTTCGAACAGGACAAGGGAATACTGCATGGTTAAGTCAGGAAGGGTGTGGTCAGGGTTGTATCCTTTCACCGTACCTATTCAGTCTGTATGCTGAGCAAATAATTTGAGAAGCTAGACTATATTAAGAAGAACAGGGCATCAGGATTGGAAGAATACTAGTTAACAACCTGCATTATACAGATGACACAACCTTGCTTGCTGAAAGTGAAGAGGACTTGAAGCACTTACTGATGAAGATCAAAGACCACAGCCATCATTATGGATTATGCCTCAACCTAAAGAAAACAAAAGCCCTTACAACTGGACCAATAAGCAGCATCATGATAAACGGAGAAAAGATTGAGATGGTCAATGATTTCATTTTCTAGGATCCACAGTCAACACCCATGGAAGCAGCAGTCAGGAAATAAAAAGGTGCGTTGCATTGGGCAAATTGGCTGCAAGAGATCTCTTTAAAGTGTTAAAAAGCAAAGATGTCACTTTGAGGACTAAGGTGAGCCTGACCCAAGCCATGGCGTTTTCAATTGCCTCATATGCATGCGTAAGCTGGACAATGAATAAGGAAGAATGAAGAATAATTGATGCCTTTGAATTGTGGTGTTGGTGAAGAATGTCGAATATACCATGGACTGCCAAAAGAATGAACAAATCTGTCTTGGAAGAAGTACAACCAGAATGCTCCTTGGAAGCAAGAATGGCGAGACTGCGTCTCACATACTTTGGACATGTTGTCAGGAGGGATCAGACTCTGGAGAAGAACATCATGCTTGGTAAACTAGAGGGTCAGCGAAAAAGAGGAAGACCCTCATCAAGATGGACTGACGCAGTGGCTTCAACAATGGGCTCTTGCATAGCAATGGTTGTGAGGATGGCACAGGACAGGGCAGTGTTTCGTTCTGTTGTGCAGAGGGTTGCTTTGAGTGGGAACAGACTCAACGGCATCTAACATCAACTACAGCAAATTTTAGAATATTTTTATCAATCCCAAATTAAGTCTTGTTCTCATTAGCAGTCCTTCCCCATTCTCCCTTTTCTCCAGTCCTTGGCAACAACTATTCTAATTCCTCTACCTGGAGTTTGCTATTCTGGACATATCAATAAATAGATCATGCAATCATGACTTCTTGTGACTAGATTCTTTCAATGAGAATGTTTTTAAGGTTTATTCTTATTGTTGTTGTGTGCCGTCAAGTTGATTCTAACTCACAGTGATCCTATACGACAGAGCAGAACTGTCCCATAGGGTTTCCAAGGAGTGGCTGGTGGATTCGAAGGTTAGCAGCCTGAGCTCTTAACCACTGTGCCGCAAGGGTTCCTCATTCATATTATAGAATATATTAGTCCTGCATTACTTTTTATCGCTGAATAAAACTCCATTGTATGGCTAAATGGCAATTGGATTATGCATTCTCTAGTTGATGGACATTTGGGTTGTTTTTACTTTGAGGCTGTTGTGAATAATGCTGCTATAAAAACCAATGTACAAGTTTTAACATATGTTTTCAAATTCTCTCTGAAGTATGTCTAGATGTGAAATTGCTGGGTCATCTGTTATATGTTTAACATTTGAGGAATTGCAAAACTGTTTACCAAAGTGGTTGCAGCATTTTACATTCCCACTAGCAATGTATGAGGGTTCCAATTTTCCCACATCCTCACCAACATGTTGGTATTGTCTGTCTTTTTATTTTAGCTATCCTTGTGAGAATGAAGTGGTATTTCATTGTGATATGATTTCTAGTTCCTTAATGTGTAATGGAAAACCCTGGTGGTATCATGGTTAGGTGCTACAGCTGCTATTCAAAAGGTCGGCAGTTCCAATCCACCAGGTGCCCCTTGGAAACTCTATGGGGCAGTTGTACTCTGTCCTATAGGGTCGCTATGAGTAGGAATCCACTCGACAGCAGCGAGTTTTTTT
>NW_004444010.1:12304506-12340128 GCF_000243295.1 Trichechus manatus latirostris | reverse complement strand
GATGTTCAGCAATTTTTCATGTTGTATTAGCTTCTGAGGTCTGCCATAACAAAGCAGTAGTTAAGAGCTTGGCTGCTAACCAAAAGGTCGGCAGTTAGAATCCACCAGCTGCTCCTTGGAAACCCTGTGGAGCGGTTCTACTCTGTCCTATAGGGTTGCTATGGTCGGAGTCGTCTCGAAGACAGTGGGTTTCAGGTTTTTCTTTTTTTTAGTTTTGACCATAACAAAATACCACAAATTGGGTGGCTTATAGGAACAGAGATTTGTTGTCTTACAGTTCTGGAGGCTCTTTGTCCAAACTCAGGGCGTTGGCAGGGCCATGCTCTCTCTGTCTCTTCTGGGGAGAGATCCTTCCTTGTCTTTTCCAGTTTCTGGTAACCCCAGTCTTTTCTTGGTATTTCTTGGCTTGTAGATGCTTCTTCACATAGCTGTCTTCCCTCATGTGTCTCTGTGTCTGTTCTCCTTTTTTATAAAGACAGCACTCAGATTGGATTAGGACTTACAGTATGAACTCGTGTTGACCTAACTGATAAGATCTTCAAAGATCCTATTTCCAAACAAGTTCACATTAGCAAGTACCAGGGGTTAGGACATCAACTTATCTTTTTGGAAAAACAATTCAACCCATAATATATGCACTTTTTTTGAAGATATGTCCACTTAAATTTCCTGCCCCTTTTTTTCTTTGCCTTATCTGTCTTTTTATTGTTGAGCTGTAAAATCTGTTTACATATTCTAGATACAAGTCCTTTATAAGATTTCATGATTTAAGTATGTTCTTCCATTCTGAGTGTTATCTTTCCTTTTTTTTGTCTGTTTGTTTTTAGCCACTGTGACACAAAAATTTTAAATTTTGATGAAGTTTATCTAGTTTTTTCTTTTGTTGCATTAGCTATTATATCTAACAAACCATTGTTTAATGAAGGTCATGAAGGTTTACTCTTAGGTTTTCAACTAAGAATTTTATAACGTTAGCTCTAACATCAGGTCTGTAAGCCATTTTGAATTAATTCTTGCATATAGTGTGAAGAAGGAGTCAGGCTTCATTCTTTTGTATGTGGATATCCAGCTATCCCAGCACCATTAGTTGAAAAGACTATTTGTTCCTCATTGAATAGCCTAAGCACCATTGTTGAAAATCAGTTAGTTGAAATGTAAGGATTTACTCATGGACTCTGAATTCTATTCCATTTATCTGTATGTCTGTCTTTATATCAGTAGTACACTTTCTTGATTACTGAAGCTTTGTTCTTCTTTCTCAAGACTGTTTTGGCTATTCTGGTCCTTTGTATTTCCATGTAAATTTTATGTTCAGATTATCGATTTCTAGAAAATACCAGCTAGGATTTTGAAAGGGGTTTATTCTGAATCTGTAGATCAAATTGCAAATTGCAGGCTTAATTACATTAAGTCATCCAGTCCATGAACATGGGATATCGTTCAGCCTATTTGAGTCTTTTAAATTTTATTTTGATAATGTTTTTACCTTTTTAGTCTAGCAGGTATCCTGGGACTTTTTGAGTAAAAGATACATTTATAGAAGCTTAAAAACACAGAGCATGCTTCTCTAATGCTCTTAAGACTATGGGGTAACTTAAAGTCTCTTAGCTTTCCACTGTGTTCCAGCTTATAATTGTCCCCCCATTTCAGAATATGGGATACTTGACCTCTGAATCAAGTAGACACATAAAAGGTTAAGAAAGAATATTTTAAATCAATTCAAAGAGATTGCTAGCATTATTTTGCAGCACTTCCACGTGGAGAGATAATTTGTACTTTATTGTTGTAATAAATTAATGTAATAAAAAGCCCCTGTTTAAACCACAATTACTTATACTGAATGAATATTAATTTTCAAAAATACATAAGTCCAGTTGCTAAATTTTCTTTTGCCACACTTTTTTGCAGCAGATCACTCTGAAAACAATTATTACAACGAAACTCTTATCAGAGGTAGCTGATAAAACTGTTGCTTGCATCCACATTAACTTCTGCTAATTCTGAGCCTGTGACCAATGACCGTTTCAAAATACCATATTTTCCTGAAACCCATCTCTCTGTCAGCTCTGGTTTCCTGAGGCAATATATTTTGACATAACACAATCCCACTAATGTAACTCTTTGCTTCTCTGGAGTTCAGCTCAAATCCCACCTCCCTCCCCCTGTCAATGATGACTTGGTATTTAAGTAAAAACCTATGTGGATTATGTTTAAATTCTCCCACCTTTAAATTTATGAATTTTAATTTGATTCACAGTAGCTGTCTCCTGTAAAGGAAATTCTCAGTTTCTATGTCAGACACCAAAATCCAAATCTGCCATTTGTAACATCTGGAATCTTGGAACCAAAATCCTAGAAATACTTAAGAGGTGAAGAAGATTCCTTATTTAGAGCTCTGCAGAATGTAAGATCAAAGTTATTTACAGAAGGTGGGCATTTTATTGAGAATTTATAGGGGCAGGAATTATGTAGATATGGATTGGGTAGAAGCAATGTTTAGATTTTAGCCTTTGTTTAATTTTTAACTTAAAAAGATGTGTTTGTTTCAGAAATGGAATATCTCTCTTTACAATCCTGTCATGCTTTAACTAAATTCTTCTGCTATAATAAATGCTTAAGAATGTCACAATAATTAAAATATTGAAAAAATGCTTAAGAATGTCACAATAATTAAAATGCTCAAAAAATGTCTACTTCATTTCCTTCTTAAATTTTACCCATTGCCCTTGAGTTGATTTCCGACTCATGGTGACCCTATTGGACAGAGTAGAACTGTCCCATAGGGTTTCCAAGGAGTGGCTGGTGGATTTGAACTGCCATCTTTTGGTTATCAGCTGAGCTCTTAACTACTGTGCCACCAGGGCTCCTCTTACCCTTTAGTTACCCATAAATTAAAAGTCATAAACAGTTGGTTACAGTAGAAAAGACAGCAAAAGTTCATTCTAGGCAAACATCTTTTTTGACTTTTTCCCCCCAATTGCCTTAAATCTCCTATCTACGAAGTACTAGCCAGTCCCTCACAATGATATTGGTATTTATAGTGGAAATCAAAGCTTAACTCTGCTTGTCATTAATCTCAGAAACAAGTAGCTTATTTCTATGACCTTGTTGAGACCTGGTAACCTAGGAGGGATTATACGTGACTATACAGAAGAAATGGGAAAGAGGTGATAAGTAAATTTTTAAGGAAAAAATCACATTAACATTGGCAAACACTTCCTGTGTCTTTATCCAATTTCACATTAGGAAAAGGACCAAAGCATCCATTTTCCTGGTCATAATTTCACATTTATAGTTCCATTATTTTTTATCTTGCTTGATTGTTCTAGATGCTGTTTTCCAGAACGGAGGAAAGGAAATATTTTTAGCAATAATAAAAAAGCCAAATTTACTTTGCCTTCATTGTATATTTCTTTTAGAAAAAGTTGGGCATTCTTCTCTCTGTAGTATCTTCATTCTGTGTTATTATTAGGTCCTTATGTTTTATCAATTAGGTATTAATTTTTTAGAAACACTTTTAAAAAAATGCAAACTGGTAAGAAAATAAAGACAATTCATTATTAGTCAAAACACCTCTTGCTGGCTTTAGCCTGCGCAGGTAGATAGGATACATCTTGCCATGACAAGTAAAATTGGGATAACTATGCAAGTAATATCTTTCCTCTTCCAAGGCTGTATACGTAGACTGCAGTTTTCATTATCAGAAACCAATGATGCTGTTTCACCTCTATCTTGGTTAACTAGTGCTGCTATAACAGAAATACCGCAGGTGGATTGCTTTAACAAAGAGAAATTTATTCTCTCACGTTTTAGGAGGCTAAAAGTCTGAATTCAGGCTGCCAGCTTCATGGGAAGGCTTTCTCTCTCTGTCAGCTCTGCAGGGAGGTCCTTGTCATCAATCTTCCCTGGTCAAAAAGCTTCTCAGCGCAGGGACCCCAGATCCAAAGGGCACACTATGCTCCCAATGCTTTTTTCTTGGTGGTATGAGGTCCCCATGTCTCTCTGCTTGCTTCTCTCTTTTATATCTCAAAAGAGAAATTGGCTTAAATTGTACATTAATCTGTAGATTGAGTCAACATAACTGCCACTAATCCCATCTCATTAACATCATAGAGACAGGATTTACAACACATAGGAAAATCACAACAGATTAAAAAATGGTAGACAATCACACAATACTGGGGATCATGGCCTAGCCAAGTTGACAGATATTTTTAGAGGAAACAATTCAATCCATGACAACCTCCAAAATTTAAAAGGTCACCAGATAGAATGAGAGGTTTATATGGCACAGAAGGTAAAGGAAGTAGATCTTTGCCAATACCATTCCTCCTGCTCTTCCACTTGTGTCTTTGTGTATTCCCTGCCTTCCCCCATCTGCCTCACCACCCCACCCCACCAATCCACCTCACCCACCAGCTTTCTGGGACTCCTCCCCTGCTTGCCCAGACTCCCACCCAGTTCGCTTGTATTGTCTGGCTTCAGTCTTAGATGAAGCCATGCTACTAAGTGCCAAGTTGCTCAGCTCTGTGTTAACTCTTCCAGGAGTGTTTATATTTCCTAAGAGACCCCAAATGGAAGTTAAATAGTATGAAGGAAGGAAATGATAAAGTGGAATTTCATATACCAGAGAGGTAGGTTGGCATATGTGTAGGTGCCTTCTCAGTCCTTCTCAAAGAATACCAGGTTTTTGGAACATGTAGCGCCCTTTACAAAAGCAAAAAGGCAGAGTTTGGGAAGCATTAAAATATTGCAAGTTGATTGTAAGAAAATATGTTTAATTTTGAGCTATCAGTGGCCCCTCCAAGACTGCTGCTGTCAGGATAGCTATTACTCACCCACTCTCTTTTAGCCCACGTGTCAGATAACAAAGAGATGAAACCATAAAAATGCTTTTATTAGTCATCCCCAAAGCTGATAGGGAACATTCGGCACATTCAAGAACCCCTCGTGTGCTGGATGCTGTTGTGAAAATAAGCATCATATTTACTGACTTGAACTTTTAAGCAAGCTACATGAGCATTTTGAACTCTGTGCATATGTAAGAGCTACATGGGGCTTCAGGGATCTCAAAATTTGCTGGTTGTATCAACATTCACTGAGCTCAGCTATTGGTTAATATTGTTTGGTTCAGAGTGGGTTAAATTCAGTCCTGGCCACTCCAAGCCTCTCTAATCTTATCCTCCAGAAGTGGAGCTCTGCCTTGGTTTACAGTTGAGGTCAACAACGGGGCAGTGTTTGGACAGGGACTGATGGAATTATGCTGCATTGTTAACATTAAATACTACTCGGCAATGAGGACCGATGATGGCATTGGAGTCCTTTGACTCCTCCAGTCCAGTATCTTGAAATATATGCCTCCTGTGAACATGCTGGACTCATAAAACGTGTGAAGGGCTTGATTTAGCTTTCCTTACTTATTGTCTTAGTCATCTAGTGCTGCTGTAACAGGAATACCACAAGTGGGTGGCTTTACAAAGAGAAATTTATTCTCTGACAGTCCAGTAGGCTACAAGTCCAAATCCAGGGTGTCATCTCCAGGGGAACACTTTCTCTGTTGGCTCTGCAGGAAGGTCCATGTCATCAGTCTTCCTCTGGTCTGGGAGCTTCTCTGCACAGGAACCTCAGGTCCAAAGGACGTGCTCTGCTCCCAGCGCTGCTTTCTTGGTGGTATGAGGTTCCCATGTGTCTCTGCTCACTTCTCTCTTTTATATCTCAAAAGAGATTGCATTAAGACACTGATCTTGTCAACCTCATCAGTATAACCTCATCACAGTGATAAAATTTACAATACATGAGGAGATCACATATAATCTCATCGTAGTGGTAGAGTTTGCAACACATAAGGACATCACATCAGATAACACAATCATACAATACTAGGAATCATGACCTAGCCAAGTTGCTACACACATTTTTTGGGGGACACAATTCAATCCATGACACTTATTTAATTTGAAAGAACGTTGCTTTAAGGGATTTCTCAGAGTTAAGAAATGTTTCTAGGGAATAGAAAATGGACAAGAAAATTGATCTTTGTTGTCAAAGTCATTCATTATAATTCACTCTCCAAGGTGATGCAGTGTCTCCTTGAGGGAAAAGCTGCCAAAAGCTTTGAAAGTGATCTGCTGGTTTTCTTCTCACACTGACTTGTAGGGAGGCGCTGGTATTTTCTAGGCGATTAAATTGTCCGGGAAAGGTTTGCTAATAATGATGTTCATCCCTGTTTCTAAGAGAAGTTGAAATAAGAAAAATGATATTTGGCAGCTGGTTGTGTTAAATGTAGTAATCTGTGTCGAATTTCCCAGTCATAGGCATGCATTGACTTACTTTTTTTTTTTTTTGTAGATTAAAAAGCCCTCTATTTGCTTTCTTTTTAAGTTCACACTTGATTAAAAAAAGGCTCACCCACTTCACTCATACCTTTCACTGAATGTGTATGCGTTCATTGTGCTTTTCAGGAGTGGCATGTGACTTTGCTGTTTAATCTCGACTAAATATAAAAACAAATTTACAAGGGAGTGTTTCTCACGTTAATAACGAGATAAGGGCTGAGTGAAGCAAGCTCTGTCGCAAAGGGCAAGTGTCATGCAGCAGGAAGTCTTGGCCATCCCTTCCAGCCCTGCTTCAGTTAGCCTGCCACCTCTCTGTCATCGCATACCACCATAAAGAGGAAATGCCCTAACTCAGCTGCCAGTGCCTCCTGCTCCGTGCTGGGCCCTCCAGGGCCCTGCATCAATTCTGACTTCTGCTGCTCCAGGCGATTTTGGCACCCTCTTGACAAATGGCTTTTGTTTGGGAACTTTTGGGAGCCACAGTGCCAGGACCATCTCCAAGAGCCAAAACAAGATTGCATTATGCAAAGTCCTACAGGTATTACTCTTTAATTCTTGTAGCTGGGGAGGATGTTTTCAGCTGCCTCTGTAGCTTTAGGCCTCTTGCAAATAAGCCTTTGCCCTGTGTTGATCTATTGACTCATAACGCTGATTAAAATGACAATATACAAAATTTGAGCTGCTTAGGTATGTACCCTAAAGTTGTCAGGGGAGTGTGAGAACCTGTAGAAGTAGAAGGAAGTTGACTAACTTGAAAAGTGAATTTTGAGAGTTAAATGGTGAAATTGAAAGAATATTCCTATTACTGTTATTTGGAAAACAAGAGTATTAATTTGTCTAATAAACTTGATATAGCCAAAATTGGCTATGCTAACTTTTAGTTAACTCTTTAAATGTCAGGAAAGGGTGTTCATTTGATTAAACAAATTAAGAAACCAAACAATACAACACTGCAGTGTTTGTTTATAAGTGTTCAAGGAAACATTCTCATGGAATATGTGAAACTATCTTTAGGGTCTGGGTGATAATTCAGAATTTTAATCTTGTCTGACAGAATTAAGTACCATAACTTCAAAGTAAATATTTTATTTATCTTTTATTTCTAAAAATTTCTAGAAATCACAAAAAAACTCAACCTCATGTTGCAATAAATTGTCAATAACATCTTTGTTTTGTATCAAAGTTAGCTTATTTTAATCAAATAACTAGAAAGACAAGAGGCATCTAAAAATCTTTGATTTCCTACTTTACTTGAGTGTTCTAAATATTGACAAGGAATAGATTGATTCTTCACACATTTGTTGTTTCTAATTGGTTATAGTATATAGCACTGAAAGCTATTTCAACATAGCAAATGGAGATGAGATTATTTGCAAAATCTCTAGCACAGGATCTTTCTTATTTAAACCAAATGCAAAATATATGTAAGCTGCCAGGCCTATGTAGAAATACACACTAAATTTGGATTATAATGTATTTTGATTTGCCTACATAGAAAAAAAATTCAAATTTTGGATTAAAATAGTTCACAAATTATTTATTTGCTTTAGACAGTAAAAATAGTGATCTTGGAGTTTTTTTAGGGAATTATAAAATCAGAGAAATCAAAATATAAAATTCACTAGTAACAATGTGCAAACAAACTTTGACAAGGGATACATATTAAGTTCCCAACTAAAATTATAGGTAGTATACCTTCATTTATTTCCGTTTCAAAAAGAACTAAGTACTATTTTTATTAATTTTATAAATTCTGTTAATTTGTTATATTTGGATGCTTGCTACATGCTTAGTATTCTATTGAGCACTAACCTCATACTTAAGTATTCAGTTGCATGCTCCAAACTTGTCTTCAAAGATTTGTAAACATTATTGTACATATCTCCTAGTCACAATAGATGGTGGTTTCTAGGTTCTCCTTATCACTGAGATTTGGTAGAAATTTCCTAAGTATAATAAATATTTAGCTGGTGGGTAGAGTAAAAACAATAACTTGGAGGAGTAAAGAATTTCAGAAATCTCAAGAAATGCAGTTTAAATTCTACTGTATAATTCATAGATGAATTATGAAAGTTGACTTTGTGGTCAACTAGCAAAGATATTTTCATTTTCCTTTGGCCAATTTCTGATTCTTTGCAAAATGTAGCCAGCATTAGGATGTGTAAGGATGAATTTTCCATGTATTTGAATGTCCTGTGTTTGCAGTTTAACAAGCCTGTTTTGTACCAAGAAGTGAGCATGACATCTCGAATAGCCATCCTGGGCCAATCTCATCTGGAGCTTCAATGACTTCATCCCTCATTCATTTGCTTTTGATTGGCGCCAGGGCATTGCTTACAAAATCTAGTACTACTTTGAAGGACAAGGCACTGATTTGTCACCCTAGGTCCTACTGAATTTATTTAAACATCCATCTCTTTCCTTTAGAGCCAGGCTCTCACATCTGCTTTAGAGGAGAGAGAGAGGGGAATAATGTGCTCATGTTAGATTTAAGAAAACACTGTGAGTAAATTTATACTTGTGCTATAAATATAGTACATAGTATAAATTAAAGAACATCCTCTGGGAAGTAAAGAAAGAATCAAGGAACTAAGACTTTTAGCAAGTTTGTGGACTCTGGCAGCCCCAGAAGAGAAAACTCGGAAACAAATATTTAATGTTGATTTATTGTTTAAAATTATAGTAACATTCAAGGAAATTTTAAATAGAAAGTTACTCTTCTAGAGACAGCCATGTCTTCCAACCAGAGCAATAGCCCTGTCTTCCAACCAGGGAGAATCACAGAACTGTCTGCTTTCTGTCTTCGCAACAAGACAGAAAGATGACTGAAGGAACTTTAATGTGAACATTATGGTGATGGATGTTATGCAAATAGAATAGAAAGCTATTCAGGGCGCATTTCAATGTAGGGCAGAGATGATTCCAAGGGTATCCCTCAGGCCAGAGACAGAAAGTATCTTTTAGTTTTCTTGCCCCTTGAACTAATAGGAAAGGTCCCTAAGTGAGGCAAGCAGTTTGTGTTCAACTGCTAAACTAAAAGTTGGCTGTTCCAAACCACCCAGCTATACCGGGAAAGAAAAGGCTTTGCAATCTGCTTCTGTTAAGATTACAGTCAAGAAAACCCCATGGAGCAGTTCTACTCTGTAACACATGGGGTCTCCATGAGTCAGAATGCACTCAATGATAACTAACAACAACATCCTAATAGGGGCCATAGAAAATACTACACAATCGAAATTCCCAAAAAATCTCCAAATCTCATTTTTGCCAGTAGTTTTCACATCTTTCTCTCCCCAGGATTTTAGTAGAGTCATCAAACAGGTGATCAGTTGAACATGTTTGACCATACGTGTGTCTGTTGCAGAAGGGCTAACAAGGACATTTTTAAATGTGAAATATACTGAACATAAATCGAAGGAGAATTTGGCAGTCAGGTTAAAAAAAAAAAAAAGAAAAGAAAAGAAAGCACAAATGACATTTAGGCTATGAAAAGATAAAGTAAACTTTGCTAAAACAAGAAGCCCCAGATAACCTTAAACCATCCCCTGTGCTCTCAGGAAGTTATGCTCAAATCTGTAACTTTGACCTGGAGATTTACTGTAGCAGATATGAGCAAAATGTAAGCAGTTGCACGTCAGTTGCTGTCGAATCAAACAACATAATGCCCACTAGAAAAGCCTGGCTAGAGCACAAGTCTTAAAAAAGAAAATGAGTATCACCAACAAATCAATACACTGGGAGAAAAACAACTGGAAAACAAAATGACAGGAAGGTAGGAAGATAAGGAGGGTAGGAGGGAAGGAAGAAAAAAGAAAGACAATACCCAGGTTTATTTTAGATATGTCCGTGAATCTGACTTTATTTAGAACATATGTTATATAGTTATGCTAAATTATGAACATAGAGCATATGTTCACACAGTTATGCTAAAAGTAACTTTCTAAGTCACTTCTAAGTGCCACATTTAATACCTCCTATTACAACACATTTTTTTATGTTTAAAACCTGTTCAGATTTTACAGGAGGGATAACTTGTTCATGCTCCACAGCTTACATATCATCTTATTTAATTCTTTACAGTAAGTGTGGAGAATGGGTACAATTACCAGCAAGTAATAGAAGAAGAATTTGATGTTCAGAGACCAGAGACACACACATACATGGCCAGAAATTCTGGAATAAGAATATTAAGAGCTAATATTTATTGGGCACTTACTATGTGTCCAACTGATAGTGACCCTATAGGACAGAGTAGAACTGCCCCATAGGATTTCCAAGGAACAGCTGGTGGATTCAAACTGCCAACCTTTTGGTTAGCAGTCATAGCTCTTAACCACTTTGCCACCAGGGTATAGGTTTACTGAGTCGGAATCAACTCAGTGGCGATGGGTTTTGTTTTGTTTTTGGTTTTCCTATGCATCAGGCAGTGTTCCCAGTTCTGTAGGTGCATAATCTCCTTTAATTTCCAAAACAACCCCAGCAGGTGGATTCATCATTACTCCCATTTTACAGATGAGGAAACTAAGCAGAGTGAGTTTAAGAAACATGTCCAAGGTCACATAAAGGGAGGAGGCAAAATGTGACTCCAACCATCTGTCCTAGAGCCTGGACTCCTAACCAGTCACTCTCCTACCACCAGTTTCCTGACCTGCTTCTTTCATCATCACACTTGGAGGAATTCCATGGTGTCTTTCATTCCATGGAATTCCATTCCATGATTTGCTGTCTTCCTCTACTGAGCATCTTTCTCTGAAGAAAGAAAACCCTGTAATTTGACTTAGAACAATAAGGCTTAATGACCAATTAAAAATGTAAACTTATTAAATAGTTTCTAAACTGTCCTCTAACTTAATTGATGTCAGTTTAAAGTAGAGTTTGAAAGCATAAAAATAAAAGTATTTCTTATGTTAAAAAAAAGGAAATTAATCAATGATTTTATGTGACCTGTTCCTATCGCCTCCCTGGGTTTTGCTTCATGGGCTTCCATCTGGCTCATTTCATCTGGACAAAAACCTTGGCCATGTGATTGCGTTTTCCTGCCAAAATCTTGCTCCTTGGCCAGCCGTTCAGAGTTGCTAGAAGAATTCTCTGAGCTGGAGAGGTCAACTTCATCCTGTGTCATGTCTATTTATTCTACTGGCATTGTTTTAAGTGTTAAACTAGCCTTCTTAATGATATTCCAAATTATGAGTAACGTTGGCTAAATTGCAAATGAAAAAGCAACTACCCTATAGGCAACATTTATACCTCAAAACAGCAGCAATGTTAGCAATCATTGCACATTGTGGGATGAGGTAGCATGATGTAGAAGGAAGACTTTGGCTATACAGCCAAACAGACTGAGATTGAATGTCAACTCTGCTGCTTTCTCAGCTGGGCAAATTCTATAACTTTCATGAGTCATTTCCTTATCTGTAAAAGGAAGATAAAAATACCTACTTCAGAGGGCCATAGTATAGATTAACTGTAACAAGGTATACATAAGTAGGCTTACCTACCACCTCTTTTATAGCATTTTCTGTTTCCCTTATCATTTCATCAGTTATGCCATGCTTATTTTGTCAAATATTTTTAGAGGCTAATCTTAATCATTGGGGCCACTTTTGGTTATAGAATAATGCAATAGAGCTGGCTTACAAAGAGTTACTTTATAAGCACCTTACACTTACAAAAAGTCTCACCCTTGAAAGGTAGTGTGGAATCAAGGTAAAGAGAGCTGGCTGGCTGCAGAGCCACATGGCTGAGGTTCAATTTTAGTGCTGTCACTTACAACTAGGAGACACTAGGCAAGTTACTTAACATTATGTGCCTAAGTTTCCTCATCTATAAAATGCCATATTGTGAGGATTGTGTTAAAACGAAAACCAAACCCGTGCTGTCGAGTCGATTCACAACTCATAGTGATCCTATGGGACAGAGTAGAACTGCCCCATAGTGTTTCCAAGGAGTGACTGGTGGATTTGAACTGCCAACTTTTTGTTTAGTAGCCATAGCTCTTAACCACTGAACCACCAGGGCCCCTGAGAGTTGTGGTAGCCATGTAAAATACTTGGCACATAGACAACTCTAAAACCAATGTGAGCTATTATTAATAGCAGAATGTATGCTCCCCATGGCAGGGATTTTTATCTGTTTGTTTGTTTTGTTTTGTTTGGCCACCTCTATATCTAGAATGCCCGTAAGAGTGCCTGGAACATACTCATTGTCATCAAGTCGGTTCCGATTCATAGTGACCCTGTAGCACAGAGTACAACTGTCCCATAGGCTTTCCAAGGCTGTAAATCATTACAGAAGGAGCTGTCAGTCTTCGGCTAGCAGCCAAGTGCTTTAACCACTGCACAGCCAGGACTCCTTGCCTGGAACATAATAGGTGTTTAATGTGCTCGCCACCTCATTAATGCACAAAATAGTCAGATAGTAGATTTTTTACTATTGTTGTGAATGCTGAATGTCAGATAACTAGATACTTGATAAGTGAGGAGTATTTTTGAATGTATGATAGGTATGAGCATTTATGATTAATTAGCAACCAGAGACACCTTGGAACAAAGACGTGGTGATCTGCTTCTGAAAGATCACAGCCATTGAAAACTCCGTGGAGGGCAGTTTTACTCTGACACACATGGGGTCACCATGAGTCAGAAATGATTTGACGACAACTGGTTACTGGTTAGCTGTCAAATTAATATTATTCATTCACGTAATGTTGATTTTATGATATTCACCTAGTACAGTTTTGTCTTTAAGTTATGAAGTTGAGGAACATCCTTCAAGGATTTTTAACCAACGGTATCTCAGCTGAATGGCCCAGTTAAGACTAGTCTGTTCTGGGTATAGTGAATAAGGAGCACTTCTTACAAAAAAAGAAGCATTTGCTCTATATACCTTATTTTTCTACTCCTTTTTCTAGAGACCCTACACCCTATCATGCTTTTGCCACAGCCATATACCAACCTCCAATATTGGCTAGCCTCCCTCCTAACTTCCATAGTTTTCCTGCTTTTGAACCATAATTGAAGAGCTTTTTTTAACTTTCACAAAAAGGGGTTTGAGAGAAGTTTCTGAATTCCTGTAAGGCTAGGTTAGATGAACACCTCAAATTACTTTGAAAATTTTATCAAATTATATAACTTAATTACCTGATAATAATGTTAATAGGAAGGCTACAATTAAATATTAAAGATAAAAGATGGATTTGTGAGCAAAGTAAGTACGTATTACTTTAATTAGGTTAAATCAATCAAATGCAAAAGACAGGCATTTCAAGAGCAACAAGTATTTAAACCACATTCCAAAAGGACGCTTTAGAATGAAAAGAAAGAAGATAAGCTTTGGGTTGAGTTAAAACAATAAACTCTGGTCTGTAAAGGTAAGAATTACTGTGACTATGAATAGAACACTCAAATGTAATCAGGATATAAAAGATCAGTTCATTCCTTCAGAATCTATTTGTGGAATGCCAGAGTTATGCTTGATCAGTAGTGTGTTGATAAATATTAATAGCCACCTCTTTATGAAAGAACCAAAACAAGCCTTATTTATATTTTCTAATTTCCATGGCCAGAAGAAAACACAAATACTCACACTATAGCCCATTTCCAAGCTGCAAACATGACATCACTGAATGTGGAAAGAGGTGCATCACAGCATATATAGTGAGTCTAACATACAGATACAATATCTATAAATGGCCTCAACAATGTAACTAATAGTGCAATGTTGTCAATTATTATAAAGTGATGTGTTTTGAATATTTATTACATTTGTTGTTATGAAATTTATTTAATTTTAAGATTATGTAATTTAATTTTTAATAGCAACTGGATTGAACAATGACTTGCAAAAAATTTTGAAAATTTATCAGCCCTCTTCTCACCAATTGGTACAGACTGGTTCCAGCACACAACTGTGCCTGGTGGTCTACTGTTATTGTTAGTTGCTGTCAAGTTCGTTCTGACTCATAGAGACCCTGTGTATAACAGATGGAAACACTGTCTGATCCTGCACCATCCTCACAATCATTGCTATGTTTGAGCTTATTATTGCAGCCACTGTGTCAGTCTGTCTTATTGAGGGTCTTCCTCTTTTTCTCTGACCCTCTAATTTACCAAGCATAATGTCCTTATAAAGGGACTGGTCCCTCCTGATAACATGTCCAAAGTACATGAGACGTACATCCTCACTTCTAAGAAGCATTCTGGCTGTACTTCTTCCAAGTCAGATTTGTGCATTCTTCTGGCAGTCCATGTTATATTCAATATTCTTCACCATCACCATAATTCCAAGACATCAATTCTGCTTCAGTCTTTCTTATTCATTGTCCACCTTTTGCATGCATATGAGGCAACTGAAAATACCATGGCTTGGGGCAGGCACACCTTAAAGTCCTCAAAGTGACATCTTTGCTTTTCAACAATTTAAAGAAGTTGTTTGCGGCAGTTTTGTCCAACGCAATGCGTCTTTTGATTTCTTGACTGCTGCTTCCATGGATGTTGATTGTGGAGCCAAGTGAAATGAAATCCTTGACAACTTCAGTCTTTTCTCTGTTTATCATGTTGTTGCTTATTGGTCCAGTTGTGAGGATTTTTGTTTTCTTTATGTTAAGGTGTAATCCATACTGAAGACTGTAGTCTTTTATCTTCATCAGTAAGTGCTTCAAATCCTCTTCTCTTTCAGGAAGCAAGGTTGTGTCGTCTACATATCACAGGTTGTTAATGAGTCTTCTTCCAATCCTGATGCTTCGTTTTTCTTCATATAGTCCGGCCTTTTGGATTATTTGCTCAGCATACAGATTGAATAACCCTGACGCTCACCTTTCCTAATTTTAAATCACGCAGTATTCCCTTGTTCTGTTCACATGACTGCCTCTTGGTTTATGTACAGGTTCTGCATGAGCACAATTAAGTGTTCTGGAATTCCCATTCTGCAGAATGTTATCTGTAATTTCTTATGATCCACACAGTCAAATGACTTTGCATAGTGAATAAAACACAGGTAAACATCTTTCTGGTATTCTCTGCTTTCAGCCATGATCCATCTGATATCAGCAACGAAACTCCTAGTTCTATGTCCTCTTCTGAATCCAGTTTGAATCTCTGGTAGTACCCTGTAGATGTACTGCTGCAACCTTTTTTGAATTATCCTCAGCATAATTTTACTTGCATGTGATATTAATGATATTGTTCGATAATTTCCACATTATGTTGGATCACCTTTCTTTGGAATGGGCACAAATATGGATCTCTTCCAGTCAGTTGGCCAGGTAGCTGTCTTCCAAATTTCTTGGCATAAATTAGTGGGTGCTTCTAGTGTTGGATCCGTTTATTGAAACATTTCAATTGGTATTCCGTCAGTTTCTGGAGCCTTGTTTTTTGCCAATGCCTTCGGTGCAGCTTGGACTTTTTCCTTCAGTACCATCAGTTCTTGATCATATGCTATGTCCTAAAATATTTGAACATAGATCAATTTTTTTTTTTTTTTTTGTGGAGAGACTCTGTGTATCCCTTCCATCTTATTTTGATGCTTCCTGTGTCATTCAATTTTTTGCCCATAGAATGCTTCAGTATTGCAAATTGAGGCTTGAATTTTTTTTTTTTTTAGTTCTTTCAGCTTGAGAAATGCTGAGCTTGTTCTTCCCTTATGGTTTTCTAACTCCAGGTTTTTGCACATTTCATTATATTTGCTTTGTCTTCTCAAGCCACCTTTTGAGATCTTCTGTTGAGCTCTTTTACTTCAGTATTTCTTCCTTTCGCTTTAGCAACTCAGTGTTCAAGAGCAAATTTCAGAGTTTCTTCTGACATCCATTTTAGTCTCTTTTTTTCTTTTATGTGTTTTTAATGACCTTTTGCTTTCTTCATGTATGATGTCCTTAATATCATTCCACAACTCATTTGGTCTTTGGTTGTTAGTGTTCAATGAGTCAAATCTATTCTTGAAATGGTCTCTAAATTCAGGTGAGGTATACTCAAGGTTTGTGCTTTGGCTCTCATGGACTTGTTTTAATGGTGATCTACTTCTGAAAAAATTGGCCAGTGAAAACCTTATAGATAACAATGGAACATTGTCTGTTACAGTGCTGAAGATGAGCCCCTCAGGTTCGTAGGCACTCAAAATACAACTGAGGAAGAGCTACCTCCTCAGGGTAGATTCGACCTTAATCATGTGAATGGTGTACAGCTTTCAGGACCCTATTTGCTCATGTGGCATGACTCAAAATGAGAAGAAACAGCTGCAAACATCCATTAATAATTGTAACATGGAATGTACAAAGTATGAATCTAGGAAAATTAGAAGTCATCAAAAATGAAATAGAATGCATAAACATCAATATCCTAGGCATTAGTGAGATGAAATGGACTGATTTGGGATATTTTGAATCAAACAATCAAACGGTCTACTATGCCAGGAATGACAAGTTGAAGAGGAATGTCATCTCATTCGTTGTCAAAAAGAATACTTCAAGATCTATCCTGAAATACAATATTGTCAGTGATAGGATAATATCCTTTTGTCTGCAAGGAAAACCAGTTAATACGACCATTATTCCAATTTGTGTACCAACCACTAATGCCCAAGATGAAGAAATTGAATTATTGGTGATTGGAATACAAAAGTTGGATCAGTAAAGAAGCATCAGTAGTTGGAAAATATGGCCTTTGTTATAGAAGGACATGAGAGATCTCATGATAGAATTTTGAAAGACCAATGGATTTTTCACTGGAAATACCTTTTTTCAACAACATAGCTGGTGACTATACACGGGGACCTTGCTGGATGGAATACACAGGAATCAAATCAACTGCACGTGTGGAAAGAGATGATGGAGAATCTCAATATCATCAGTCAGAACAAGGCCGGGGGCCAACTGCAGTGGTTCATTAGCTGCATAAAAATATATGCCTTATATTATGGATGAGTGAGGGACATGATGGACAAGGTCTCTGCTCTCATAAAACTTACATTGTAATGGAGGAAGTTGTTGAACAAGTTAGCAACTAAGTTAAATAAAGTAGGGACTGGGATGTGGGATACTGCTTGGAAAAATAAGGGAAAACTTTGTAAAGAAAATGGGAATTTATTTACACATAAGTTGCAGCATATCCATTCCATACATCCATGAATAGATTGGCAATCCTGATGGACAATTCATAGCTTGGAATCACACCAAGTCAATGGAGCCACAGGGAGGTTGACCTCATTACTGACTGTTCTAGGTCAGATCAGACTCCAGTCTCTTGAATGAATTTGCCTTTGCTTCTAAGGTATAGTAAAATTAGAAGGAGGAGGAGGAGAAATAGAAGGAGAAAGAGGAGGAGAAGGAGGAGGAGGAATAGGAGAAGAAAAGATAATTAAAACTGTGATAACTAAAGGAAGGTTTTTGGTATAAAGGAAGTATTTTTCTATTTCAAGTAATATTGCGTTAAAATAATAATGACAACAATGAATCGCAGTTTACAATACTCTGTCACATCATTTCATGTAATCTTCAAAAAGTTTCATATGTAAAAAATATTAAAGTAAAAAAATTGAAAGTTAAAAATCAGTAACAGTAGTATGTTCTATAGTAGTACCATTTCTTTTTTGCTTGATACATCTGTCCATATCTGCCTCTGAAACATAGATGTCATAAGCTAAGATTAATTACATGGTGAATTTTTGATTTTCAAAAGTAATCATACACATTTAAAATCTTAGATTAGAAGACAAGCTAGCCAGACCAAACTTTAACATAAATTTCTAGGATAGTGTCTGTAAATATTATGCTTTTAATGCTTGTTGCTTGATCCTTTTTGGCTATTAACTCGTCATTAATTGATCTGTGGGTTATCCACTGGAAGTTGCTATGGATAAAGGAATGCAATGGCAGAATGTGTTTATATAGGATAACAAGATAGATTGGCTGGGAGGAAGGGTTTAACTTTGTAACATATCCTTGATTTTAAGAGATTTTTCCCATAATGGTAGTGTTTAGATAGACAAAGAATGAAAAATTAGCTGATTATGATTCATGTTCTCATCCAAAGGGAAGATTTGTGTCCTGTTTGAGAATTACATTAATTTTATGACGTAGGTACATTCTCTAGTGAAAGGGTGGTTACTCTGCAGAAGAGAAAAACAAAACAAAGCAAAAACCTTCTGCCATCTTTGAGTTGTACTTGACAAAAATCTCTCATCCGTGGCTTTCATGAAAAAATATCACTGCCCTGATCTCAGATGAACTAAAAGACGAAAACTTTTCCTTGCTTAGATTACTGTTTTATTGCTATATCTCACTGTTTCCTAGAAAATAACTAGATATTTTCCACCACAACGTCTTATAACTCTTTGTTACGAAGTTCAGAATGCTTTGAGAAATTGGTTGGCAGGTTGCCACTGGCACTGCCACTGGTGGACACATTTTTGTCCTCTGTCCTCCCTTGTTGAGGAGAACAAGGATGAGTTTGTACATCTTCTATTGTATGTGCTGTTTTCCTAACTCTTGCGTGAGATACTTGATATATTAGTTTCCTGTGGCTGCTGTGGAGCCTTGGTGGCACGGTGGTTAACAGATTGGCTGCTAAGTAAAAGGTCGACAGTTCCAATCAACCAGCTGCTCCTTGGAAACCCTATGGGGCAGTTCTACTCTGTCCTATAGGGTCGCTATAAGTCAGAATTAACTGGACGGCAATGGGTTAGGGTTTAGGTATGGCTGCTGTAGCAAAGTACCACAAAAAAGGTGGCTTAAAACAACAGAAATTTATTCTTTCACAGTTCTGGAGGCTAGAAGTGCAATTTCAGGGTGTCTTCTGGACTGTGCTCGATCTGATGGCTCTGGGGGAGGAACCCTTCCTTGCCTCTTCTAGCTTCAGATGGCCCCAGGCATTCCTTGGCTTGTGGAAACCTAACTCCAATCTCTGACTGTCTTTACATGGCTGTCTTCCCTCCCAGTCTGTCTGTGTTCCTTCTTTTTTTATAAGGATACCAGTCATATTGGATCAGGGCCCACCCTACTCCAGTATAAACCTGTTGCCATCCAGTTGATTCCGACTCATGGCGACCCTATAGGACAGAGTAGAACTGCCCTATTGGGTTTCAAAGGTGCAGCTGGTGGATTCAAACTGCCGACCTTTTGGTTAGCAGCTGAGCTCTTAAGCACTGTGCCACCAGGGCTCCAGGATAACCTCATGTAAACTTAAAATTACATCTGCAAAGACCCGATTTCCAAATAAGGTCACATTCACATATAGTGAAGTACACATCTTTTTTAAAGGACACAATTCAACCCATAACATTCAGGGGAAAATACATATCAGGTTTCTCTTCCTAAAGTAAATCCACGTGGACCGAGACACAAAAACGTCAGGGAGATCTGACCTACAGAAATGTCAAGAAAGAAATTATTGGCTAGTCAGATAAATAAATAACCTATCTTGCATTTCAAAGTGAATTGAAAAGACTTCATGTTTGTGTTAGGTCTAAATATATATATATATTTACATATAATACATATTATATATATATTATATATATAATATATTTAATATAATATATTTATATATATATTTACATATAATACACATATTTTTTTTTTCTTTTTTTTACCTTGCTTCACCAGTGTTGGTAAAAAGGAAAGGGACTCTCTTTCTTTCTTCATTAAGTTAATCATACATAACTCTTAGCCCTCTGTGAGACCGTAATTTGTGTGAGATGTTAGGTGTCAATGTGCCACTCCCCCCAAAAAACCAAACCCATTGCCATCGAGTGGATTCCAACTCATAGCAACCTGTAGCAACCACGTAGGACAGAGTAGAACTGCCCCATGGGATTTCCAAGGCTGTAAATCTTTATGGAAATCGACTGCCACATCTTTCTTGCTGGAGCCACTGGTAGGTTACAACTGCTGACCTTTAGGTTAACAGCTAAGTGTTTAACCACTGTGCTACCAGGGCTCTTGAATGTGCCCTAAGTGAGAGAGAGAAAAAGAAAAATGCTTAGCCATTTTTACTCATATAACCAGCACTCATGTCAAGAAATAAAATATTACTAGCTCCCAAGAACACCTTCTCACGCTCCTTCTACACGCTATGTTCCTAAAAATAACCACTATCCTAACTCCTAAGAGCATATCTTTGTTTTGCCTGTTTTTCAACTTTATATAAATGGAATTATATAATATAAACTTTTTTTTGTTTTTGGCTTTTTTTCACTTAACATTGTCTTTGTGAGATCCATCCATGTTGTTTTATATAGTTGTAGATTGTTCATTTTAATGGTGATAGTATCGCATTGAGTGAATATACTACAATTTACTTACCCATTCTACTGTCAATGGGTAGCTGAGTATACCAGTTTGAGGCTATTATAAATACAGCTACTCAGAGCGTTCTAGGATATATCATTTGGTGAACAAATGTGCATGTAGTGTGTGTCGGTTTATACGTATACCTGTATGTTGGGTATATCCCTAGGAGTGGAATTTCTAGGCGGTAGGCTATGCATCCACCACTTATCTGTCAGTTTGTCGTACTGTGGTGGCTTGGGTGTTGCTGTGATGCTGGATGCTCTGCCACCGATATTTCAAATACCAGTAGGGTCTCCCGTGGTGGACAGGTTTCAGCGGCGCTTCTAGACCAAGGCAGACTAGGAAGAAGAACTTGGTGATCTACTTCAAAAAAAACAAAATTGGCCAGTGAAAACCTTATAAAACACTGTCATTGGGCTCAAACATGGCAACAACTAGGAGATGGCACAGGACCGGGTAGTATTTTTGTTCTGTTGTATATAGAGTTACTGTGAGTCAGAACCGAATTGACAGCATCTGACAAAAACAACAGGCTGTGTATGTGATCTTCACCACCAGTTGCCATCGAGTTGACTCCAGCTCATGGCAACCCCACGTGCATCATAGTAGGACTGTGCCTCATAGTGTTTTTTCAGTGGCTGGGTTTTTGGAAGTAGATCACCAGGGCTTTCTTCCAAGGTACCTCTGGGTGGATGAGAACTTCCAATCTTTTGGTTAGCAGGCAAGCGTGTTAACCATTTACACTACCCAGGGACTCTGTGTGATCTTAGATACTGCCAGATATGTTTCCCAAGTGGCTGTGGCATGTATGTACCACCTAAGTGGGGCTCCTTTTTTCTGCATCCTCACCCAAGTGTAGGTCATCTACATATTCCATTTTCAATGATAGCATTTAAATCAAAGATTACCTAGTAGTAGCAATGCCATAATGCCTTTTATTTATAAGTTGGATCTTCTCATCTATAGAACCTGTTTTCTAGGAATATTATGGGTAACAGTGAGCCATCCACACTCTGTTCCTCCTCATGACAAATCATATGTAACTGTGAAATAAGTGACTACAGGAGGAAATGTGGCCTTTTATACAGAGCAGAATTTTCCCCCATTTGACCCATATTCAGTTTAAATCTATAATTTTAATCTTATATTTTATCCAGTTCCGTTTGCCAACCCAATAATAATGTTACCAAAACCAATCAATATTATTTTATTTATTTTTGTAAACTTCAGTCTCCTAATTCCAGTTGTAATTACATATCCAGTGTTCACTTTATATTCAGGTTTTCTTTTCCATAAATTATTTCTTGGAAAAGTTGTTTTGAAATTTTTCTAAACCAGCTTAACCTGTTTAAAAACACTAGCAAATACATTTCAATGTAAGTCATGATGCAATAAATTTGTATTACATTTTCTTAGATTTTTTTTTTCCACCCAGACATTTTAAGCAGTTTTTGCTGTTGTTTTTTTTTTCCCCTCCAGTATTTGCTTTCCTTTTTCTTTGTCATCATAGTCTTCTTTTTAATGTCAAGATTCTGGTGACACATAATCCTTTTTTGTATGTCACCTCCTCTAATGTTTATCTTAACCTGATTTATTATACCGATCTGATTTCTAGTACATCAAGTAAGTAACCTGACACGGGTTCAGTCTGTACCATGTCAAAATGTGATCGTTAATTTTTAGACGCAGACTGGAGGAACTTTGCATTGGTAACAACTGTGAGTCCTATCTCTTGAAGCTTTCAAAATCCAATTCTAAAGCTGTCTATTTTGAGGTATACTGGGTAGAACAAAAGGAAATAAAGCAGTATAAATGTATTCTAGGGTTTTTATGAGCTGAAAGATCATGATACTCAGAAAGATACTGCAAATCATGAAATCTTACATACTAGTCACCTGATTTAGAAATTGGGAAAGGAATTAAGGGTTTATTGTGCCCTCTTAGAAAGTGTAATCTCTACTTTAATGGTCTCTGGAAGTTATTATTCTATTTGAGTTTTGCTTTTAGTTTCCTTGGAAATAAGTTTTTCCTAAAAATATAATCATCAGAGCCAACATTTCTCAATACCTGAGCAACTCCCTGGGTCTCTGGAAGTCACATTAATTATTTGAGGTCACTAAGGTACTGGTTCCAATATATACTAAATAGCAACTTAGAACAGCTAGTTCTTTTGTCAGTGTTAAATGTGGCATGGTAAATTCAAATCTTCTGAGAATTTATAAAATTCATTTTAACCAATATTTTCAACCTATCAAATCTTGTAGTAAAACTACTAATGAAGTGCTGAATGATTTACCCTTGTTTCCAACTCCCTGTTGTCCTGCTTGCTATCAAGGGTAATAACAAAACACAAAATATCCAAATCCAAAAAAAGAGGATGACTAGAGACAAGGGTCATCCTCTAACTGGTCCTGTGTTCCTTGAATACAGATTGACCCACCTGGCATGATACAGCCTGGCCTCCATGTGGGGAACTAACTCTGAGATGGTACTTTATAGGAGAATCTGACGGCAAAATAAAATTTTGGAAAACAAAGTAAACAAAGGACATGGTGTTTTGAAGGCTCTATTTTTTACCTTGGAAAAGTTTTTCTTTTACTAAATTGACATGAATATCTAGCTTAGGCCCAGCACCAGAAGCTGGGGTGGGGGAAAAAAACTTATACATTTGCTGAAGAGAATAAGGCTGTTCTAAACAAATACCAAATTCTGGGGCGTAGGCCAGTGCTTCTCAAGCCTGAATGTGCACACGGATCACCTGAGCATCTTGTTAAAATGCAGATTATGATCTAGTAGGCCTGAGGTGGGGCCTGAGATTCTGCACTTCTAACAAGCTTCAAGATGATGCTGATGCTGCTGGTCCCTGGACCCGAGTTTGAGTAGCCAGGGTTTAAGTACATGGATGTAAAGTGAAATTTGCAGATAGAATGAAGTTTGAAAAACAGGATACAAACAATTGGCTTCGTGTGGAATCAGTCAAAAATTAAGTGGCATTCTTTATGTGGGATCCAAAAGCAATATTAATTCTTATTAGTATAGTAGAAACTTCATAATGTGATACACTAATGTGCTAATAAAATATCTAGCCACTAAAAATGTATCATGGGACTTTTGTAAATGCTTAAAATTAATACACATCTACTGTTTATAATGATTGCTCCTGGTTCAGTTGGCAGAAATAGTTTTGAGATAGTATTGAGAAGGAAGGTTGATATGAAAGATAGAGAACATAAGCAATGTTTTTGAGAGATTCAAAATGAGGTTGCTAGAACATCTGTTTTTGTATCAAATTGTTAGTCAATGAATCTTTAAAAAAAAACAAAAACCCACTCCCATGGAGTCAATTCTGATTCATAGCAACCCCATGTGCTACAGAGTAGAACCGCTCCATAGGGTTTTCTGGGCTGTAAACTTTACAAAAGCAGATCTCCAGGTCTTTCTTTTGTGGTACGGCTGGGTGGGTGAACTGCCAACCTTTAGGTAGTAGATGAACACAAATCATTTCTTCTGTGAATGATTTAGGCCACTGAAGAAGAGCCATAAGACAAAACTAAAGTAAGAATTTAAGAGACTGAGTCTGAAACCAGGCCACATCTGCCAATATTGCTTCCACTCTTAGAGAAAAATGTGTAGTACCTTTGACAAAACTATCATCCTATACCAATTGAGATATCATGAAGTTTGTGCTAAAATTGGAATCCCTTAGTGATCACTGGCCACTTTTCAAGCATTGTTACTCACCCTTTACTATATTGGCAGTGAACTATGGGGTCAGTACATTTATTAGTTTTTCTTGGTTTAAATTACTGCTAAGGAATGACAAAATAGACAGTATTTTTATGATAACACCTGCTAAAAATTCCTTCCCTTAGGCCATTTTGCATGCTCTATAAAGACATAATTCATTTTCTAATGTTCAAATCCAATTTCAGACTTCATTTATTTACCATTTATTTATAATTCACCATACAAAACATAATTTTTTATTTTCTAATATGAATTTTCTTTATTATCATTGTAATTGAGTCCCAGCATGCTACATTTCTTTAGGTTATGTTTATACAGTAATCATAATATGAACTATAACAGTATTTGCGTGGAAGAGCGGCAGCCAGCTGAACTCGATTTCCACTCTTGGCTCTTTATACAACATCGGGCACGTTACTTAACTTTTCAGGGCCTCAGCCTTCCCATTTGAAATTGAGTGTAAAGGCTACATAATTACAACAATTCTTTAAGCTTATAAAAACAGCATTATGTAGGCACAAGAAAAGTATAAATGACCCAGGATATGCACTTAAATATTTCCACATGTCAAGTATACATTAGTGAAATCAACACTAAGCCCTGCACAGTTCAAAGAATAGTTCAATATATCTATAAACATATACACAATTTAATTATTCATTCAACAAATGTATATTGAGTACGTATAATCTGTTAGATTTATGCAACTCCAAACTCTATGCTTTCCTCTCTGATGTATGTCGTTTGAATCAAGGGTTGGTAGACTTTCAAGAGACACTGTTGCTGACATTATTCTTCTGGCTGAACACCAGTGAGTAGAAGCAGGAGAAGGGGTGTGAAAATGAAGGCTAGTTTTTAGTTTATTGTGATATTTCAGCACTTCCAAGAAAGAGACTACTCTGATGCCTACTCCCAAATAGATTAATTTGCAATTAATGGGCTATGTATTGCCTAGTTGATTTCATTGGCTTGTGTGCCGCTATTATTAATTTAAACCCTGTCACATTATCAGAACAAATATTTAGATGATATTGAAATAGATTTGATCATTTTAAAATTTCGATTTGAAAAACAAGAAAAATAAAAAGGACTAGCAAAAATTATATGAAGAAGGAAGTCCAAATATGGTTATTTACAGTTCAAACGAGAAAAGTATTCATCATTTCTCAAGAGTCACTAGACCACAAAATATCAACATTAAAGATGAATGCAGGCACTGGGGTAAATGATACAGATAAGAGACACCATATGTTGTAGGTTCTGGTATTCGTCAGAGATAAGGAATGGATCTGGACTTTTTCATGGATGGGTCTTGGAATAAAATAAAATGAGAGTTTATGCTAAGTGTAAAGCTATGTGTTTACAAAGTTATTTCTCATTAAGATCTTTAGAGATATTTAAAGTCATAAGAAATATAGGCACTACTTTTAAGTACCTAATTCAGGTTGATGTTGTTAGTTGCTGTCCAGTTGATTCCAACTCATGGCAGCGCTGTGTGTGCAGAGTGGGACTTCTCCATGGGGTTTTCAAGGCTGTCACCTTTCAGAAGCATTATCGCCAGGCCTGTCTTCTGAGGTACCTCTTGGTGGGTTTGAGCTACCAACTCTTTGGCTAGTAGTAAAGCACTTAACTGTTTGCCCCACTCAGGGAGTCCTTAATTCAGGTGTTGTGGTTGTGTGCCATCTAGTCAATTCCAAGTCATAGTGACCCAATAGGACAGAGTAGAACTGCTCTATAGGGTTTCCTTGGCCGTAATTTTTTACTGGAGCAGATCTGCCCTGTCTTTTCTCCTCAGAGCCACTGGGTGGGTTCAAACCTCCATCCTTTGGGTTAGCAGCCAAGCACTTAACCACTGTACCACCAGGACTTCTGTTAATTCAGATTAGCAAATATTTATCTAGAAGTACAGTATTTAGTACATTATGCATTTAAAGTAAACCGTTTAGCTTCATGATTGAGCAGAGATTCCTGGGTTCAAACTATGGCTCTTTTCCTAGCGGGTTGTGTGATCTTGAGAACACTTCTTAAGCTTACTCTGCTTCAGGTGCTTTAGCACCTACATTATTAGACTGCTGTGAGTATTAAGTGAGATAATACATATCTAGTCCTCAGCCCAGTGCCTGGCATAGAATAAGCATTGCCTGTGTGTTAGATATTATTATTGTATTTCTCCAAAATAGGCCATCAATTTCGGGGCTCCTCACTGAAGAAGTATGAATAGAAAGTTTATTTATGAAAAAAGTTTGATTGCCTGCATTCCATTCCATCGTTCCATAGTGTCCATTAATTTAAAGTGAACAACAGAGAAGGAAATAACAATCGCCAACAACCTGACCCTTTAAAATAAATACGTGCATAAATTCCATTTGCCAATATAGGAGGCATAATACGTATGTTTGTATATGTGAATATTTAGATACATATCACGTGTTTATGTAGATATATGTGTATATGTATATATACATACAAACTTACTTTTGCCAGGAAATTTGGTTTTTTAACTCTTCCAAAGTGTCAAGACCTAGCATAATGTCATGTGCACATTATTTATGTCATAATGTCATGCGCACAGTATTTGACATATATTTACAAAATTTATTATTATTTTTTATTTCAAATCACTACTACCACTTTTTCTACTTGTAATACATTTACAATAACCCCTTGGCCTGTGTGGTTTGGGTATTATGAGAGACTGTGGCACTTCATGATATGCAGTAATTTGATCCTGCGTATAACAAAGTTTTTGTGTGGGTTTAAGTTAATTATTGAGTGAGCCTGTAGATCACCCAGTACCCACAGCAGAATATGGTTTTCTTATTCTCCAGTCTTCCTTGAAAATGCAGTAACTCTGAAATGATGAACACATTGTATCTGTGTAGAAAAATGGCCCCAGAAGACAGCTGACTGATAATCTAGACCTGTGATGTCCAACACGGTAGCTACTAACTACATGTGACTATCAAGCACTTGAACTATGACTGGTCCAGTTGACGTGTGCTATAATGTAAAACGCACATTTGAAAAAAGTTTACAAGCACCTAGTGTGAAGAAGGTGAAAAAGATCTCAATAATTTCAATACTGATTACATGTTGAAATAATAATATTTTGGATATATTAGGTTAATTAATTTTACCTGTTTTTTTTTAATAAAACTTTTTGTAATATGGCTTCTAGAAAATTTTAAATTACACATGTGGCCCCCCACTCGTAGTTCACATGGTATTTCTATGGTACAGTGCTGATCAGATGATGGAAGTAACAAGAAAGAACCCAGCTAAGAAAATAATGATTTTTAGAAGAAAAAAACTCTTCTGGATGTAAAGCATGACATTTAAAGTGATAAATGGGATGAAATTCTTTGAACAAGTCGACCATATTCTACCACGTGCTCTTTTTCAGAAAAAAAATTTTACAAAAAGATTTTGGAATTTTTTCGCAGTGTTCCAGTTACTGCGAATTTGCTCATCAAGTGAGAGTTAAAACTTTCTCAAAAAAGGACTGTGGCTGGAAGTGAGATTTCAGAGAAGACAAGAGGACTGTAAACATTTCTGTAAAGTAACAAGTTTTGAGAGTATCAATGAGGTTTTGTTGCTTTTTTTTTTTTACTAAATTTAATGAAAGTATAGGCTATCGTGACATTAGTGAATTTGGGGATTGTGAAGATCTTGTATGTATGTGAATGTCAAGGATATAATGTAGATTTTTCTAGTCTTTTTAAATTTCATGACCTTTGATTGATCTCAAGTGGCACCACTCTTCTGAGCCACAGCAGGAATTCTGGTCTGTGCATCTCTGAAGCTTGTGTGACCCAACGTGTATCCATGAAATCCCAGTCCCTGGAAATGCTCTGCAGAATAGTAGTTCTGTGCTCAAAGAGTTCAAAGAAAAGCTGCATACTCTATTTTGTTCTTGAAGATTCTCCCTTCATTATCATACTAAAGTTACTGAGAAGTACTTTAATAAATCTTGGTTAGTATATTTTATGATTCATTTTTAAAAATCATATATCTTTTTCTCAAACTTATTTTCCCGCAGAATACTCCTTCTCCTTGGTTTTAAAAAAATAATAATAAATATAAAACCTATTATATGCTGAAGCAGATCTTCTTTAGAACACTTTGGAAATGCTTTCTATTATCTCTCATTATTGACTACTAGGGAAAATGACTTGGAGAAAAAGTAAAATATTCAGGAAAATGTATAATTTGATGTTTAGGGGATAGCTCACATTTAACTTGATCAGCGAAACAAACCTAAGATTTTAAAATATACTTGGATGCATTTCTTGGTTATTCTCATATCCACAGCATATAGTCCAGAAGAGTTCAAAGAAACCTGTTTGAGACTGGCCACTGTATAGGACTGTTTGCATCGGACGAAGAGTAGGGCTTACCTTCTAGTTGAAACTAATATTCATAGTCAGGATTTCTTAGGATTTGGGAAAGCAATGGCAAGATAACAAATACATCATCACCATCAGACACCTACATGGTTGCAAAGTTAGTACTGGTTACATGATGGACAAAATTTCAAAACATATTCCCTAGTTTATATTTTTTTTTATTTTCTGAGTCTTTTCCTACAAATTATGCTAAAAATGCCGTTGAGTATCATAAAAACAGAGTTTCATTAATAATTGTTATAGCAGTGATAAATTTGTCAGAGTAAGTAAAAAATAAAACCTTGTTAGTATCTAGCTGTTCTATTCAAATCAAATGTTTCTCAGGGGCACATCTACCCTCAACCTGTTTCCTGGTGACTTGGAAACTGCATGCTTCCACTAGGGTTCCTGCTTAGCATCTGAATCACATCGCTTTCATGTCTATCCTGCTTTGATTATCTTGGATTCAAAATCAGCTCCTCTGCCTTCCTCAGAGAAAGAAATCATTCAGAAGCATGAACTCAATGGTAAAGAGTTTTATGAGTTGGTGCCAGTCTCTCAGCACTGGTTAGCCAGACTTTCTATTGAGATAACCAGTTCCTTTAGGTTTGACACTGAAATGAATCCTAAAATACACTAACCAAGAATCTGAGATTATTATGCTCTTGGTTCTCTGTGCAAAATTTGCTTCATGGACAAGAGTATTTCACCAAGAAAGCCGTAAGCTGTATATAGCACAAGATCTTTGCATTGATGAAAGTGTATTATAGGCTGGGATTGTGGAACTAGATGCTAGATTTGATGTCTATTTCTGCTGTGCCAGATAGCCTTGGATCTCCATTTTGCCTCTGTGAAGCAGGGCTATTGGTATCTTCCCTAACGCCCTCACAAATTTGCTGTGAGAATCAAATGAGATAACCATTGTGAAATAGCATAGTGATGTAAGGCATTATTACGGGAGGCAACATTTGTTGGTGAGCTCCCTAAAGATTGTCGTTGTTGTTGTTGGGTGCTGTCTAGTTGGTTCCAACTCATAACAATGCTATGCATAACAGAATGAAACACCAGTCCTGCGCCATCCTCGCAATCGTTGCTATGTTTGAGCTCATTGTTGCAACTACTGTGTCAGTCTGTTTTGTTGAGGGTGTTCCTCTTTTCACTGACGCTCTTCTTTACCAAGCATGGTGTCCTTTTCCAGGGACTGGTCCCTCCTGATACATGTTCAAAGTATGTGAGATGAAGTCTTACCATCTTCCCTTCTAATGAGCATTCTGGCTCTACTTCTTCCAAGACAGATTTGTTTGTTCTTCTGGAAGCCCGTTCAATATTCTTCACCAACACCATAATTGTGTTATGGTCTTCTTTGATCTTCCTTATTCACTGTCCAGCTTTCACATGCATATGAGGCAATTGAAAATACCATGGCTTGGGTCAGGAGCACCTTAGTCTTCAGAGTGACATCTTTGCTTTTTAACACTTTAAAGAGGCCTTTTGCAGCAGATTTGCCCAATGTAATACGCCATTTGATTTCTTAACTGCTGCTTCCATGGGCATTGTTTGTGGGTCCAAGTAAATTGAAATCCTTGACAACTTCAGTGTTTTCTCCATTTATCATGGTGTTACTTATTGGTCCATTTATGAGAAGTTTTGTTTCCTTTATGCTAAGATTACATAGCTCCATTGTCACAGCAACACACAAGCCACCACAGTGTGACAAACTGACAGACGACTGGGAACTCTAAAGTTTACAGCCTAGAAAACCCTATGGGGCAGTTCTACTCTGTCACATGGGGTCACTATGAGTATAAAAATGACTTAATGACACCTAAAAACAACAGCAACAGCGTGTATTAATGGAATCTTAAAGAATCCTTGAGAGATTTCTTAAACATTCACATGAAACCATATGTGAAACTAGTGGTTCTCACGCTTTTTCACCCATGGACTTTCCCAAGTCTCTTCCCCACTACCAAAGGAAAACAGTTTATGGTCTTGTTCTGGAAAGGCTTTAAATAGGAATGAAGGTGGTCTATTAGAGGGTCCACAAAATGGGGAAGGCTTCCTATGCCACTCCTAGGTTTAAGCTAACTTCCCTCTAACCAATTATGATTTTTTCCGTACCTCCTCAAAATTACCCCAGAAATTCTGGGAGGAAAAATGACCTTATGAAATCATTCTATAGGTTCCAGTAGAACTGCTCTCTGAAGAGAGGCATAATACTGGACCCTAGGGTCTGATGAGATCAGTCCATTACCTACTGAGTGATTCTATCACTTATTAGCTGTGTACTCTCTGTCTGCCCAGTGTCCTCTTTTGCAAATGGGAATAATAATAACATACAACTCATAGGATTTTGTGGGAATCAAGTGAGAAAATCATGTAAAGTACTTAGCACAATGTCTTTCACTTTTACTAATGCCTTTAATAATGTCTTGATAGTGCCATTAAGGGAACCATGGTGGCACAGGCGGTAAGAGCTTGGTTGTTAAGCAAAAGGTCTGCGGTTCGAATCCACCAGCTGCTACTTATGGGGCAGTTCTACTCTGTCCCGCAGGGTCACTGTGAGTAGGAATCAACTCAACAGTAACAAGTTTGGTTGGTTTTGGTTAGTGCCATTAAGAGAATCTAAACGGGCGCACAATAACGACTACAATAGGCTCCCGACTACCAAATTCTATTTTAATAAAACTATAACTTGTTTTAAGTGCACTTTTGTTTCATATAAATAAATGTACAATGAATAACTCCTATGGCTCCTTTTATGGCAAGCAAAAACTTCTCTATTCAGGATTATGAGAAGTTTAGAATATGGACGTTAACTTTACCTTTGGCTAAACTCAAATATACCAATCCCCAATTTTTTTTTTTTTTAATTGTACTTGAAAAGAGCATCTTGGTTGCTGAAGGTTTTAAATCTCTTTGATATTTTCTTTTTATTCAAAGAATAGAGAGCGGTCATAAACTCCAGAGTCATGCTAAATACACACCTGAAAACAATGAAATGCAAGCTTGTTTACTTTTCAGAAATAACCTTAACACTAATTTTGTTGATGATTAAAAGTGTACTTTTAATCACATTTTTGGATTTTTAGATTATTTTTCTTAAATAACTCTATTGTTTGAATACATAATTTTAACAAATAAAATTTCTGTGGAATGCATTAAATATAGCCTGTCAGTATCAGGAAAATATTCAGCACAAGTAATACAGTATAAATAGGTTATATGTTTACTTCAAGTATATAACAAAAATTCCTACATCTTAAATACTGAGAAAATAAGGCTGTTAGAATCTGTAAGCCCCAACAAATCAAGTCATTGATATATTTGGCCACCTACAGATGTTACTTACTCTAAAGATAGCATAAGTAACCCAAGTAATACTATTTTATTTTAACGAAAGAGAAAACATTTTGCTTTAGCAGCATTTTGTTGGGTAATACGTCAGTCTAGACTCCAATCTCAGGAAAACCACTAGATTTGTAAAAATAGGATGATTTTTGTTTCCTTAACTATGCATTTGAAATAGCCAACATATTGCTCCCCATTTTATGTTTTTCATTTTTGATAGAGCTTCCCATAGACCTAATACAATGTAAGTGTGCCAATCTATAAAATGAAGTTTAAAAGAAAGCTATACATAGGGACTTTTGATGAAGGATCAGATGATTATGTTAGGCAGATGTTTGCAACCCTCATAATGAAATGAAAGGATTGGGGATTAATTTTTGGTTTGTTGTTTATAAAATACCCCCTGTGGAAACAAAACATTGCCTTTTATAAATATTATACTTAAATTTCATTTCAGAAATGAAAGACTAATGGTAGACAATTTAAGAAGCATGCAAGCTGGCATTGCCAAAGAACTGGGCAGGTTCAGGGTAGCTTCTTTAGCTGTGTGACTGAGATAGACAGCTGGTCTTTGGAGACCTGAGTCTTTCCCGTCATCCTTCTTCCCTTCTTGAGCCCTCTCCTTCCAAGCCAAAGCCTATGTTCTTTTTACGTTGTTACTTGAATGTAATCACTTTAAATTGTGAAAAATGAGAAAGACTTAAAAGTTTAAATAAACAATTAGACGTGAATTGTTTCAGGAACGTTTGCATTTTCATATAAGCAGAGAACTGAGTAAACAGAATAAATCTCTGACTGGGCTGTGTCCTGTACCAGGCAGTCAGGGCGCAGAGCTTTTTGGTAGGCAAGGGGCTTTGCAAATGTTCCAAATAAACATAAACGGCTAAGGCTGGTCCTCCTCAGAAGATGGCGGCAGAGGGGAAGAAGAGAAGGTCAAAAGAGAGAAATTTAGATTTTTGAAGTCCATGCTATAGGCCTGGCCTTGTGTTGGCCGTTTCCAGTAGCTTTTTGGGCAATTCTCACAACAATTCAGAGAAGAGGGCATCATTACCCTCTACCACTACCACCTTTTTGTATAACATTTGTGACAACAGCTGTGTGGGTAAGTTTCTTGCTGTCTTAGTTATCTAGTGCTGTTGTAACAGAAATACCACAAGTGGATGGTTTTACAAAGAGTTTATTTCCTTACAGTAAAGTAGGCTAAAACTCCAAAGTCAGGGTTTCAGCTCTAGGGGAAGCCTCTCTCTCTGTGTTGGCCTTCTCATCAATATTCCCCTGGACTAGGAGCTTCTCCGCGTAGTGACCCCGGGTCCAAACGACATGCTCTGCTCCTGGCACTGTTTTCTTGGTGGTCCCCCTGTCTCTCTGTTCACTTCTGTCTTTTATATCTCAAGAGATTGCCTCAGGACACAATCCAATTTTGTAGATTGAGTCCTGCCTCACTAACACAACTGCCATGCATCCTCCCTCATTAACATCATAGAGGCAGGATCTGCAACATACAGGAAAATCACACAGTACCAGGAATCATGGCCCAGCCAAATTGATACACACATTTTTGGGGGGACATAATTCAATCCATGACACTTGCTGAAGGTCAGATAACTATTAAGTAAGCTAGTAACTGAGGTATGAATGAATCCCAGCCTGCCTGACTGCACAGCTAAGCTTTTATTAACTCTGCCTGCTTCTAAAAATTTATATTTCCAAAAATATAATATTAGCCATAAACAGGAAAAAAGAGGAAGGATCTAAAATTAACTCTGTTGCAGGTACTAATGGATGAGGAGAGGGAAATGCATTGTTTTGTTCTGTAACGGTTCCCTCTGAGGATTGCTTTCCCTGGTTGTCTAGCCTTGTGAAATTACACCTTTCCTGACAGCTGAGAGCTGAGCGTGCCCTTCTTTCTGTCAAGGGCAGCTTGAAGTTCATGGAACAGCTTAATTGAAGCTTGTGGGTACCAATTCCAGGCAGCAAGATACTTTCATCGATTAAATTAGCTTTCTTCAGAGCCACAGCTAAAAGTGATACAACTAAATTGATTACCTTGAAGTGCCTTACCAGTATTTTATTACTTCTTGAGCCAATTTGTTCTCCCAGCAGTGTGACTGTTATAGAAATTAGTCTATTCTGCATTTTCATTTTATGAATAGAAATCTTCTGAATATAGTCATAGATACAGTCTAGACTTTTTGTTGTTGTTGTTTTCAGAATTAAAAAGATGGAGGAAATTCCAAACCATACTTGTTCCAAATGCTTAGTAGTGGCTTAAGAACATATTTCAGTAGTTTTTTGAACTATTTATATTATTCATAGGAATACTGCCACTGATGACTAGCATGCTTGTATCTATTCATTGATAAGAGTATGGATAGTTTGTGATGAAACCAAGGCAGTCGGCTGCCATCTAGCTTTTTCTGTATCCATCTTTAGGAGTTTCCCCTTCATTTTACAGAAGATATTTTTTTAAAGGAGCAATTCTTCTTTTAACCCTGAGAGGGAGACACTTAAAGTGGTACAGCAGAATCTCTTCAACAGTAGCAACAAAACCAAACCCACTGTCTTCCAGTCAATTCTGACTTATAGAGACCCTAAAGGACAGAGTAGAGCTACTTCATAGGGTTTCTAAGTCTGTAATCTTTACAGAAGATTACCACATTTTTTTCTTGCAGAGCTTCAAATGGGTTCAAACCACCCACCTTTTGATTAGCAGCTGAACGCTTTAACCACTGCACTACAAAATAGCCTTCATCATTCTTTTACTTGTGTCTTTCCTTATTGTAAGCTGATCCTTGGATAAACGTGATGAATAAAGGTTGTGCAGTTCAAATCCATTGCAATGACTAAGCATTGACCAGCTATGGGGCAAAAAAATATTTTCAGTGGCAAAGATTAATAGCCACTACTGTGACCCTGAGCAAGACTACAAAATAGATGCAGTTTGTCATCCTCCCTATTTCTAAGTTCTAGGCACCCTCTCTCCAAGCTCACAGCTGTCTCCTCTTCACAATGGACATTTTACTGCTGAAGCCCCCCTACTGCTGAAGTTGTTTAGCGCTGGTCCCTATGCTCTGAACCAGGAAAGCTGTCAGTCCTGATATTTATTGAGGTACCCTACACCAGCATTGGCTGAGCTCTGAGAACACAGTAGTGAACATAACAGATATGGTTCCTGCCTCCATGGACCTTACAAAGGAGTTGGGGTGACAAACACTATGATTGAATGTGTAATTAGATAAAGTGCGCTGAAGGAGAAGCAGAGGTCCCAAGAAGATATTATAGAGGGGAGAACTAATTAGTATCAAGGTGGGAAGTCAAGGCTTCTCTGAATACATAATATGTAAGCTGAGAACTGAAGGGTAAGTAGGAATTAGGCAGTGAATGGATAAATGTGATACTTGAACAACAAGATGAACGTAAGTTAATGTCACTGAACTATACATGTGAAGAATGTTGAAATGGCAAATGTTTTGTTTACATATACATTTACCACAATTAAAAAAGCAAAAAAAAAAAAAAAAAA
>NW_004444010.1:12292318-12304406 GCF_000243295.1 Trichechus manatus latirostris | reverse complement strand
AAAAAAAAAAAAAAAAAAACGTAAAAAGGGAGAGGGAAGAGTGTTGCAGGAAGAGGGAACAACATGTACCAGTAACTTTCAAGAAGAGGTGGGAATAGCCAGAGGATTTATATTATTTTTTTGCCAAGGAATGACTGACTGAAAGGTTGATCTCTTCCCTGAAAGAGATATATAGAATGTGGTTAATTAATGTATTTTAAGAAGAATTTTTTTTCCAGGATGAGGAGGGTGGAAGACGGCCTGCTTAATGATACATATGTCCCGGTTACATTTTCCACCCCTGCAGGTTTATTGGCAGGCATTTGAGCCACTTTAGTAAGCTCTGGCATCACGGTGAATACTTGTGCAACTGCCTAAAAAACAAGGAAGTTAGTCTGCACCACATTTGAGTGTTATTTTTGGGATGAAGAGAGTTGGTAATGTACTTCCTGGGCCACGGTACAGACATGTACTGTGTTTGTGATATACTTCATGGAATATGGTACCCATAAGGCTCACTGTAAATCAAAGTGATAACAATTATGTGTCACAAGTGCAATAATTATTCAGTATTTCGTGTGCATTTCTGGAAAGTTGAGTAAAATAGTTTATGGCTCACGTGTAACTAGGAAGTGTGATGCACTTCCTAGGCCGTGGTACCTATATGTACCTCAATTACCATGTATTTCATGGAACGTAGCACCAATATGGCCCGCTTGCTGTTGGCACCCCATTTTTCAATATAATAAAAGCTACCAACAAACAATGATTCAACATCCATTCTATTAGTGAAAAAACATGGCATCACAAAAAAAAAAATACCAAAAATAAGATTATTCACCTGTGAAAGGGTTAATACAGTTCTGTTTCCTCTACAAACCTCGATAAGACAATGTTGGTATCAAGGGGTGTTTGGGAGGCGTTACTGAGCCCAATGCACCACAATTAACATAAAATCTAAGTATATTGTACACAATGACCTCGCACTGCAAATACAGCTTCAAGAAAAGCCCTCTCCACCTGCAACCGGTTTTTCCTAATTCCCTCCCGTAGAGCTGCTTCCGTCAGAAAAGTTGCCAGCCCTGCAAAGGACATCAGACTTGTGTAGAAAGGACACTATTAAATTCAGAACTGCTCGGATATATAATGATTCTGTGCGTTTTATGACCAAACTTTGTGTCGAAAAGAAAGAGTCCTAAAACTTAGCATCACGCATATAAAAAACAAAACCAAACACATTGCCGTTGAGGCGATTCTGACTCATAGAGACCCTATAGGACAGAGTAGAGCTGCTCCCATAGGGTTTCCAAGCAGTGCCTAGTGGATTCGAACTGCCAACCTTTTGGTTAGCAGCTGTAGCTCTTAACCACTGCACAGCCAGGGCTCCATTACACATATAAGGATATCTGTTACTTAGATGGTGTCCCTAGGTGATGCAAACAGTTAAAGCACTCCGCTACTAATCACAAGTTTGGAGGTTTGAATCTACCCAGAGGCAGCTTGGAAGAAAGGCCTGGCAATCTACTACCAAAAAATCAGCCACTGAAAACCCTCTGGAGCACAGTTTTAATCTCATATACATGAGTTCATCATGAGTCAGAATTGACTTGATGGTGACTGGTTTTATTATTATTGTTGTTGTTCATATAAGCAGCAATATTATTCTGTTTGAAGGCTTTCAGCTTTGGATCAACTTAAACGTGACCTGCAGACTTCAAGATTTGCATACATCCTTTAACAGTGTATTGTTTTCATTATAGCGGCCGCACTGGTGGCACAGTGGTTAAGAGCTACAGCTGCTAAACAATTGGTCAGCAGTTTGAATCCACCAGCCTTGGAAACCCTCTGGGGCAGTTTGACTCTGTCCTATAGGATCGCTATTAGTTGGAATTGACTTAATGACAAGGGGTTTGGGTTTTTTGGTTTTATATTGCATAAAATTTTGTATTTACTTAAGGAGGTAATTGCCCTGGGGTTTAAAAATGTGTATAAAATACAAGTTGGGCATTAAAATTAAAGATAAATTATCAACACCAGAAATAATCCTAGCAGGTTATTTATGGAAGAATCTTGAATCTAGCAGATTAAGGGCAAACTCCCTGAGGAGTCTTTAATTAGAACACTTCAGGATTTAGCAAGACTGGAACCAAAATCATTTCATAAAAATGAATAATACCTTGGGCTACGCAAATTACAAAATCGGAAAACCTAAAAGCAGCATTGCAACTGCTGATCTTAATGGCTCTGATAATGAGCAGGAGAGGCACTCTCCGCTGCTTCCTGAGTTTATGATGGAAATGAATGGAAGTCTTGCCAATTATGGATCACAGTTTTAAGGTCTCTGGCACAGGGAATGTGAGAAAAAGCAGATGGACTACAACATTCTCTGCCTTCTTCACACATAAGAAGCAGATTACAATGATCTTTAGGCTATCGGTGAATTTGACTCAGCAATGGGATATATATATATATATATATATATATTTTAATCAGTGAATTCATCACAAGGTCCCTCCTTTCCATCAAAATTTAATTCAATTTTCTCGCGTTCTTAACATACGTAGAAAATAATTAATAATAATCTTCAAGAGAAAAGACAGATACTACCTTTCATCTATAAGGAAAGAGAAAAACAGAGATCCCCTTAGCGGTGAGTGAGTGTTGTGAAAACAGCCAACTCACTCCCCTCCCTTTTCTGCTTTGACCTCGGGAACTGGTTTTGCAACTGAATTGAGAGCTCACTCTGTGGCCAAAGAAGAGTTTTTCCTTCATGGAAAACTCAAACTGTCGGCCTTGGTGTAACAAGAAACCTGGACTTACAATGGCTTGAACAAATAGGGATGAGTTTTAAGTAGCTGGTCACTGCAGGTGTTTTCGCTGCTCAGTGATGTTATCTGTCACCTTTTGTGAAGGACTAGTATCTGCAGTTTTCTTGGCCTTTTAATCGTCATGGTAAAATGACTGCTGCAGCTTTGTCTGTGTTAACAGGCACCTTGTATGTGGGGCTAGAGGAGGGGAGGTGGTGGGAAAAGACACCTTTACCTGTACCCACTCCACTTGTCAGAAACACGAGTCTTCTCCAAAGCCCCCAGAAGACATCAGCTTACTTTCCGTTGGCCAGCACTCTGCCACATGACCATCTCTAATGTGAAGGAGATACAAAAGTTCTTATTTTGCTTTCTAATCTCTGTAAGGATAGCAAGGGTGAAAAGGGTTGAGCTAGCCAGTCAAAGAATTGGCCACATTTGGCCTATATTAATATGTTGCTATTAAAGCTTTAAGTTAATTGCTTAAGGTTTCTCAAGGACAGAGGAACTGGGGAAGAATGAAGATTGCTATGCCAAATGCCGAGTAAACCTTGGAAAGGGTGAAGGAGGATGGAAAATAAACTAACAGTAATCTGGAAGTCCCTTGAAATCAGTCTTACAAAACCTTAGGCAAGCAAGTCACCAATAATGGAATCTAAGGTTCTCCAGCGCATACTGTGGATGATAGTGTTTCTTTCAATTTTCATAAATGTCATAAAACAAAATTTGGTAAAGAAAAGTTTTATCTATCTGTATGCCATAATTATTTAAACTAAAGTGAAAATATATGTTTTTAAATAATCAACCAAAATAACAATTATTGGCTCTTAGTCATAAGCCATGATTTATGCCATGTCTACACGGTGAATACAAAAATAAATAAAAATTGTTTGGAATATTTCAATCATATGAACCTCTGAAACAACTGACGTCAAATAGACTGGCTTTAATTAACTCAGTAAATGGTTTATTCAGTACCCATTATGTAATGATGCCTGAGTTAAAAGGGTACTTACCATCTCATGAGAGAGGAAACCAGCAGAGAATGATGAATGAAATGAGGGAGTCAGATAAATGGACTATGACTCAAGGAACAGAGAGTTACAGTGGCTTGGAAGGGTGTGTATAAGATTAAGGAAAGGTGGTGCTAAAGTAAACTAGCATCTGATTAGAGTCTTGAAGGATGACGCCATCCTCAGAGAGAAAACACATAAGTGGAAGTAACAGAAATAGGAAATAAAGGCCTGTGCTTGAGTAATGTAGAGTGGCTGTGTTTTACTGGAATTGTAGGAAATGAAACTTGAAGTATAAATTTGGATTGTAGAGATCCTAGAATAAGGAGCTCCATTGGAGGATGTACCCTATAGGGAAATTAACATGGGAACAAGTGTGGCTTTGGATCCTGAAGAAGTCAGGGTCTTTGTTTAGGGATGTATCTGTGGCCATGGAATAGAGTTTTCCTAAAATAAATAAATAAATCTGTATAGACACACACATACACACATATACATATATATATGACATTCTGAGTTGAGAGTGTGAGTCATAGGAAAAATATGAGTAAATCTTATTTTTATTTTAAAAAGCAATGAGATTATAAACACTTCCATGGAAGTAGAAATAAAAGAAGATAGTTTCTGAAAACATTGTATAGGTATACTGTAGCTGAAATATGCAACCAGTGTAATGGGGTTTGGAGATGAAAGGGTCAGAGCTGACTGAGTTGTCACGACTGGGAAATGGGCCAGTTGATAGGACAGTGGGTTGGTGGGAGAAAATGATGACTGTTGTTGGACCGAGTTCCCATTGAGGACGTGCTAAGCACTTAGAACAAGGCATCCATCAAGAAGTCAGAAATGTGTGTCAGACTTTAAGGAAAGGAATTAGAAGGCTGAAGAAGCAAAGGTTGAGCATAAACACAGAAGTGCTACAACCTAAAGAAGTAACAAATAAATTGGGCAGTTCCCTTTAAGTAACTGAAACAATATGGCTAATTGGTCAGTTTAGTCTATATATGTAATTTCAGTGACAGGGAAAGAACTTTCATCTCAAAACTAAATAAACAAAAAGACTTTATCTTCCTGTTGCCTACTGCTTACATTTCTTTTATGAAGGCGGTAAAAAGGGGTGGGTGTTTTGTTTTGGCTTTTTTTTTTTTTTTTTTTTTACACAGAAGCAAGACTAAAAAAGGCAAATACCTCAAGAAGAGGTAAAATGGTGGCTTGAATTCATACAAGTATGGCTAGCTGAGGTTAGATTCTTTCTGGAAAACAGTTTTTAATTGAAATTAGCGGGGAGTAGGAGAGCATAAAGACATGCCCTCCATCTGGAGGAGGGCGTGGTTCACGAGGACGTGTGAGAGTGCCACAAAGAGCATGTCACCTGTGGCCATTTTGGATATAGGGTCCAATCCATCTCACAGTAGTGCAACCTGTTGCTGTCGAGTCTATTCCAGCTTATAGCAACCCAATTTTCTTTAGCAAGAGAAAATTGTCTGCAATTATATATGTCACTTCTCTGCCAGATTTTGCTTTATGCTTTGGGAAGAATCAAAAAATTTAGAAGTACTCTTCCAAATCAAATGAAGAGAGTGCTCCATGCTTTTAGCTCTTGTTACTGAAATGCCCCTCTAGTCCCCGAGAGTAATGCTTGGCTGACGTGCTTGCATGAATTGTGTATGTAGTTCATTCATTAATGTGAGGAACATATTACAAATAGGACTCCCAGTTTTCATCCCAAGGGTTTACACATAATAGCAACAAACTTTAGAGAAGTTCTGCATTATTTATTTATGGAATGGCTTTGGCTCATTTAATAATACTCTATAATTTGTAGATTACTTTTTGCCTTTGCAAGCTTATAACTTCGTATGATGTTCCTGGAAAGGAAAACATTTCTGTTGTTGCTGTGTTGTTTAATTTTTATCAATTTCCCTTAGTGTGTTCACTTATCATGTCTATAGATGAATAAAAATATTAGCATTATTAGGATGACGCGAGCTTCTCAGATGTTTATTTATTCATTCCATAAACATTTTTGAGCATCTAATATGGTTCAGGAGCCCTGGTGGCGTAGTGGTTACGAGCTACAACTGCTAACCAAGAGGTTGACAGTTGGAATCCACGAGCTGCTCCTTGGAAACCATATGGGCCAGTTCTACTCTGTCCTATAGGGTCGCTATGAGTAGGAATTGACTTGATGGCAATGGGTTTTTTGGTTTTTTAATATGGTTCAGGTGTTGTTCTAGGTGTTGGGGGGAAAGGTGTTAAATAAGTAGCCTTCAGGTTTTTTACATTATTTGACACTGTAGGAGAAAGGAACCAAATCAAAAAACACAAGATGATGAAAGAATATATCCAACCACCTTGTTTTGTCCTAGAGTGATACAAATGCACTCAATTTTATACCTTTCTGTAGCTAAATATTATGGTTGTTAATCTAAATCATGACCTTCAGACATTTCACGATGCTTAATAATTAAAGGTTAGCATGTGTTTAGTATATTCTCTCATCATAATATATTTAAGAAAGGATTTTAATAAGTATTTAAACAAAAGAGATAAACATTGATCGGACAATTTCTGAGAAAATTTCTTTCTCAAGCAAGCATCTGATTAGATTTAACAGGTGTATCTCGACGATTTTTGCTAGGGGGTTTTCTTAGCAAATGACTCCATAAAAACATTTGCCCAAAATTCCCATCTCTGCCACATCTGCCTGATCTGGGGCTTCTGACTCAACAAGCTTATGTTAACTAACAGTTGATCAAACTAGATAAGAAACAGCCTGAGGCTTTCCTTTGCAGTAGGTGGAGTCTGGAAAATGGCCCTTGAATCTAACAAACGGTGATGCAGCTGGGCATGGCCTATGGGAAAATCCTAGAGGAAATCCCCTACTAGTCAGCCTCCTTCTCTGCCACATGCTCTTGGATTCTGTGGTGAATCCAAACTGGCTTCCTCCCAGGGAGGGTATAGTTCAATGATCCACTTACTGATGGATAGCTGCACGCTGAAGGTGTAGTCCCAGACACAGCATAGGGGCAGCCAAGGTCTGCTGAGCATATGAGTCGCTCCTCTGGGTCATTCTAGACCTGGAGTTGGCTCAGATGAAAAGCTTAGCTTATGAGTTACCAGAAAGTCTTTGGCAAAAAGCCCAGCATTTTCTGAAGTACAAATATTCAATAGATTTGATTCCTCAAAGAGATACATGAGCGTGAGAGGAAGTTCATTGTTGACCTTTAATTGCCCTACTTCTAATAAGGTAATGGATGCAAAAGTCATTTTTAAAAACATAATACAAATTCAAGGCACTTTTAGTTGTTATTTTAGTACTTGAGAAAAATGTAAAAATAAAGAGAACTACAAATATTGCAAAGATCCCATGACTGTACTTTATTTTACCATCTATTTTACCTGAGCTTGGGTGGCACAAGCAGTTATCGACTCCTAACTTAAAGGTTGGTGGTTCAAACCCACCCAGCGCCTCCACAGAAGAAAGATCTGGCAAACTACTTCCGTAAAGATTACAACCAAGAAAACTTTATGGAGCAGTTCTACTCCATAATGCGTGGGTCACCATGAGTCAGATTTGACTCTACAACTGCTTTGTTTTTTTTGTTTGTTTTGGTTTTCATCTAGGCTATCCTTTTGTGACTTATGTACTAAAGTTGTTTTTATTTGCTCTCCCAGCATACACTTGTGATCCTTTCAGCATCTGATGTGTATACAGGAAAGTCATGCTATTTTTCAAACAAATCAAAGTCAAGTCTAACTAGGATGTCAACCTGGAGTTCAAAGCATGGTAGAATGCATGCCTAAATTATACCTAGACTTATATAATACCTTCTATGTGTCAGGCACCATTCTATGTGTTAAATATACTTTAATCTTTGAATCCTCACAACAAACATGTGAGTTATGTACTATTATTTTCCCCATTTTGCAGATGTGAATACTGAGGTATAGAGAGGTGAGATGATACACCCCCATATCACACAGCTCACAGCTCATAAATAGCAGAATCAAACCTCAAATGGTACTAGTCTGTCTTCAGAGTCTGCACAGTTAACCCCTATACCACTTGTCTTTAAATATTAGCTTTATGAATATTTTGCTATCTCTAATAATAGATGTAATATTTTTGGTATATACAGCTTTTCTTAGTTTTCTCTTTTGGATCTATGACCACATGTAATATTACTAGATTTCAGCTCATAAACTTCTGTGATGATTATGTTTAACAGTATTTTAGGTTTGTACAGCATTTATATATTACAAAATGTTTTCCCCTATCCTTATCTCATTGAATGCCCTCATTAACTTTTAGAATACATATAGGGCTTTATCCCATTTTTCAGATAAACGAACCAACCAAAAAGATTAAACTATCTTTTCACTTTTATATTGCAGGTTTGTAGCAGTTCTAAGACTAGAAATCAAATTTCACGATATCAGCACACTTTTCAGTATATCAGACTGGTTCGTCATTTCTTTCTCTTATAGCTTCGAAAGAAAATTGAAAAGAAGTTTAAGAACCCCAGTGAAATTAGAGAAGCATTATTTGAGAAACATTTAGAATAATTTTAGAAGTCCTTGTTAAATTACAAGGTAAAAACATGTTCGTTCCATTAACGGTGGACTTCGTTAAGTAAGCTCGCACAGCTAGGTTCCAGTTTATTAATTTTCAGTATCTCATTTCTTGGTCCACCTAATGTGAACACCTTTACAGGACAAGCCTCAAGTGCTCTCTGGCTTTATGCTATTGCTTTTTTAAGGTAGTTCATTTGCGCTTGCTCATCACCCTCTTCCTTCATTCAGCTCCAGAGCTGTGTTGCTAATTATTGACCCAGTTAAGCCTCAAGGAGGACAAAGACAGCTAAGATTGGAGTGCTGTTTACTTAGAATCACAGTGCATTTTCCATTTGCAGAAGGAGCAAGGCATTTTTAGCTGTAGGGTTCAGAGACCATTCCCGTTATGTGGGTACTCGAGTTGCTGCTAAAGAATCACAACTCAGTTTTTCAAATTGTTTTTTAAAATTTCATTCAAAGCCAGTTTCTTGGAATGTGAGTGTGTTTGTGTGTGTGCCCACATACATGCGTGCACGTGTATCTGTTTCCTTTCTCCGTTAATGTCTAAAACTGCGCAGAATAATAATGCTTTCATTCATTCTGTAAATATTTTTTAAACAGTTGCCAAGGTAAAAAAATACTGCTAAATACAGTAGAGGATGTTTAGAGGTAAAATTACCTCATCACAGCACCTGGCACATTATAGATGCCACAAAAATATGTGTTAAACTAAAGGAATTATCACATGAAGTGTTTGCCCAGGCCTTGGAATCAGTTGGGGAAATTGTGAAGTCATTAAATATATGCATGTTAGAAAGGAATTTAAGAATCATCTCATACAGCCCTTTTATTTTGCAGATGAAGCCATGGAGACCCAGAAAAGTTGTGTGAGTTTTCCAAGATCACTCATTTATTTAGAAGGAGTATGCTTTTTTTATCATAACATGTTCCGTTTCAGAGATTCCACATATGTCAATATAGCCAGTATAGGACACCATTTTAAAAGAGCTAAATGCATGCTAGAGCAGGAGAATGCCCTCTAACAGTACTGCCCAGTAGAAATACAGTGCACAACGCATATTTAATTTAAAATTTTCTGGTAGGCACATTTTAAAATGCAACAAGAAAACAAGTTTTATACTTTAAAACAAGTATAATTTTAAGAATGTATTTTATTTAACCCAATATTTCTCAAATATTATTATTTTAACATGTAATCAATATAAAAAATGAGTTATTTTGCATTCTTATTTTCATACTAAGTCTTAAAAATTCAGAGTGCATATTTTATTTTCAGCAGATCTCTGTTTGGACTAACCACATTTCAATTACTTAGTTGGTGCAAATGGTTAAAACACTGGACTACTAGCTGAAAGACTGGCTGTTCAAACCCACCCAGAGTTGCCTTGGAAGACAGACCTGGCGATCTGCTCCTAAACCCTGTGGAGCACAATTCTACTCTGACGCACACGGCTCACCATGAGTCGGAGTGGACCCGATGGGAACTAACAGCAACAGGAACTACGTATGGCGAGGGGCTACTCTGTTAAGACAGTGGAGCTCTAGGGTCATGGGAGAAAGATGATTGTGCATTTTTAAAGTTGCATTATTTTTTTCATTGCTTACTTTAAAATCTTGATAGTAATGTAAAAGAACAAAAATAAAAACCAAACTGACTCAGTAAGATATAAAAAACTGGACTAGACCTAAAACCATTAGAGAAATTGAATCAATAGTTATAATTGTAGACACCAAAAAAGCCAAACCTGTTGCCATCAAGTCTATTCCAACTCATTGTGACCCTATAGGACAGAGTAGAACTACCCCATAGGCTTTTTCCTGGGGAGTGGCTGGTAGTTTGAACCTCTGACTTTTTGGTTCGCAGCCAAGTACTTAACCACTGCGCCACCAGGGCTCCTTTTAATTTTAGTCACACCCCCTCCAAATTAGTAAATAAACAAACCATCACAAATCTTGGCTCGGATGGTTCTACATACAGCTTCCACCAAACTTTCAAGGATGAGATCACTTCTATCTCACACAAATTGTCTCGTTTCACAAGGGGCTATATCCAGAAGATTACTATCAGTTCTATTTGCAGCTCTAGTAGAAGCTTTAACTGTTAACTAATTTAAAAAAAATTGTGATCAAGCAATAATCTTAGTTATCCATATTACCTATCATTATCTTTCATTTCCATACAAAAATGAAGAGTTAGCTCTATTATTGATAAATGGCAGGGTGCTATGCACTTAAATGCATGAGAATAAAGATAGGAAGAAGCTACCTATCTACCTATCATCGATATCTAAGCTCACCAATTCTTTCTAGAGGCTTACAGACCAAAAAGTAGAGGATTTGTCTATCTTGCTGTCTTCAAACTCCTATTTCTAACAAGAAATTCTGAGAAAGCAAAGAGACTACTGCATAGCTCAGTATACAAATCTCTGAAAAGTTAATGTAATTGTGGTTTTGGATATCACCTTGACCTTTTCTTGGATCTTTGTTTAGAGTGTAGGTGAATATATTGGTAGGTGTTTTCCCCCTTTGAAATTTCTGAGCTTTTGAAGTGAAAACTAGAGCTGGGATGGGAAAGAAAGCTAAAGGCAAGAGGCGAAGCAGAGAAGAAAATGAATTAGATCGCATTTCTGGAGGCTTCTGAATTTGGTACAATACAATCCCTGTGATCATTTCAAATCCTGCTTTACAAAGGGCTGTTGCAGTTTCATCTTATTCTCTGGCCTGGTTTTTTCTTGTCTTTGTTCAAAATCGTAAAATTTCTACAACCTTTTCCTCAAAAGCTGATTCTGATTCCCTATCAGATATCACATTAATAATAAATTTTCTTATCTATTACCATAAGGCCACGCAGTCATCTAAGATGTTTTATTTACATTCTTAGTTCTTTTGCAATTCTGTCTCCAAACATAAGATCATATCAATATCAGTGCAGTGAGGAAGACAGAAAAGTGTGATAGTTAGAAAGTTTGCAGCTGCAGGTAACAGAAAACCATAACTGACGAACCATAGGCAGCCCTGAGATGGGAAGGTCACTCAGTGACTCAGTAACATTCTCAGAGGTCTGGGTCCTTCCATCTTCCTATAGTGCCATCCTCAGGTATTGGTGATTTTTCTGCCTCGTTCTCCCATGATCTCAAGATGTCTGTCACAATTCCAGCTATCACATGCAAAAAGCAATGACTATTAGAAAAAGAGGCTCTTCTTTTCTTTAAGTCTTCTTTTAAGGTAGAGAAAAATCTTTCCCAGACAGTCGCCCCCCAGAAGACTTCCCTTCAATGTTTCTTTGGCGAAAATTGTATCACATATCAATGACTAAACCAATCACTAGCACATAAATATACATTATGATTAGCTTAGACAATCAGGTGTCCCTCATGAGGGTTAGAGTTGAGGTTCATCTTCCCTTAAATGCATGCAAGGGCAAGTCGATATTTGAATTACATTTACGTTCTAGTAGGAAGTAGGAATGGCTCTTGGTTAGGCTACCTATAGTATAAACTACAAGTAACACAAATTACAATATTGTCTAGTAAATGCTACAGGGGATCATGTAAATCCAGAGTGCTGCAGACACCCAAGAAGGACACCTATTCAGGCTTGCTAGACAGCGTGGAAAGGAGAGAGTCAGAGGAGACTTCTGAAAAAAGCTTTATCTAACCCGAGATGTAAAGGGAAGGAAGAGACAGCCAAGGGAAGGATGGTGGGGTGGGGGTG
>NW_004444010.1:12265095-12292218 GCF_000243295.1 Trichechus manatus latirostris | reverse complement strand
ATCTTGGGTGAAGGGTCAGACAGTACACAATACAGGGGAAGAGTATACCAAGTAAACAGTATATCATGTGCAATGACTGGGATAAAGAAGAATGCAGCAGTTTTGGGGAGCTGCAGAAAATTCATTTTGGCTAATTTATAGAGCACAAGGAGAAATCAGAAATAAGCTGGAGAAGTAAACTGGGGTAGATAATAAAAGATCTGATAAACTACACAGTTTATCTACTTCATCTTGCTGCAGTGAAAAATATTAAGAAGCAAATGACATAATTGGATATGCACTTTTGAAAAATATCTCTTTTGACTATTGTGAGAAATGGGATTTCATATGGTCAAGACTGAAGGTAGGTAGAATAGGTGGAAATCAATTGCAATAATCCAGGAAAAAATGGTGATGGACTGGACTAAGATAATGTCAGTGGAGTTGGAGAGAGATGGATAGATTTGATAGATATTTAAGAGATTTAACTAGACAGGACTTGAGGTGAGAAAAGTAGGGATCAATGTTATTGTTGTTGCTAGGTGCCATAGAATCAATTTCAACTCATAGTGTCCCCATGTGACAGAGTAGAATTACGCCATAGGGTTTTCTAGGCTGTAATCTTTATGGAAGAAGATTGACAGGTCTTTCTTCTACAGAGCTGCTGCGTGGGTTCAAGCCACCAACCTTTTGGTTAACCACTCAGATTTCTGGCTTGGGCAAGTAAGAGTATGGTAATGATATTTATTGAGTCAAGAATATCCAGAGGAGAAGTAGATTGGTAGGGGAAGTGGATCAGTTTAAATGTGGACCTAATAAGTTTGAAGGTTCTGTTCTGTACATTCATGAAGATGGCACAGGACTGGGTAATGTTTCATTACATACAGTTGCCATGAGTCAGCTCTGACTCAATGACAACTAACAACAATAGCATTCTGTCCAAAATTCAGGAGGGACATTTCTGTCCTTAAGACATTTTCAGATAATAAACCAAAAACCAAACCCATTGCTGTCCAGTTGACCTGTCCAGTGACCCTATAGGACAGGGCAGAACTGCCACATACGGTTTTCAAGGAGCACTTGGTGGATTTGAACTGCCGAGCTTTTGGTTAGCAGTCGAACGCTTAACCACCGCGCCACCAGGGTTCCTTATGGGGAAGATTGCCACATATTTCTCCCATACTGCAGCTAGTGGGTTCGAATCACTGACCTTTCTGTTAGCGGCCAAGCACTTTAAACATTGTTCCACTAGGGTTCCTTTCAGATGTCAAGGGATATATTAACCGATAAGAGATATAGGACAGTATTTGAGGTAGTATATAGTTGACTGCAGAAAGTGACAATTTAAACAAGAGATGGAAAAAGGAGTATAGAGAAGGAAGTGCTTCTCCCTGAGAGATAAGAGTGGGAGAATCTGAGGTTCATCATGGAGGGTACTAAGTTAGATCTTGCATGCAAAGATTAGAGAGATAGGAATTGTAGCGGGGGAAGCCCTGGTGACGTAGTGGTTAAGAGCTACGGCTGCTAACCAAAAGGTCAGCAGTTTGAATCCATCAGTCACTCCTTGGAAACTCTTTGGGGCAGTTCTACTCTGCCCTATAGGGTCACTATGAGTTGGAATCAACTCAAGGGTGATGGTTTTTTTTTTTTTTTTTTAAAGGCCACAGTACTCTCTATAAGGCAGAGTTGTAGAATGGTAAGAAGCTGGGTTGCTAGGGCCAGTTTGAATGGGTATAATAAAATAGGAAGTTTGTGGGCTAGGTGAGCTGGTCAGAACTCTTCGATTCCAAGGGAAAAATAAAATTACACGTATTAACTACATTGATTTTTTTATTGCAAGGTCAGCTATTTTTTATTGCAATAGTCAGCTATTACTACAATAATGCTACATAACAAGCAACCACAAAATCTCAATAGCATATAACAATAAGCTTTGTTTCTTGCTCATACATCTGCTAGTGGGCTGGAGTGGCTCTGCTTCAGCCTGTAGGTTGCCTTCAGGGCTATCCTTGTAAGGTTATTTTTGTTCTGTTTTCTTTTTCTTGGATCAGCAGCTTCCCAGGGCATATTTTTCTCATGGCACAGTTGAGAACTCCCAGAATGGCAAATGGGAACACTTGATAACTCTCAATGCCTCATTTTGGAACTGGCAGTCTCATTTCTACCCACATTCCATTGGCCAAAACACATCATATGGCCAAGCCCAATCTCACTGGAGCAGGGGGAGGAGGCAAGAGAGAAGGCAGCTAAACAATAATCTAATCCATGATGCAAAAATAGATGGACATTTGAGACAGCATGGGATTTGACCGATTAGCCACAAAGCTCCTCGAGCACCGGTGTCCTCAACTGTGGAGTGCCCAAAGGGCTTCTTAAACAAACTCAGTAGAGAAATCTCAATTTGAGTGACAAGCCCCTCTTCTTTTGCCCCTTACTTGTGCTCTCCAAGGGATGACATGGACCCAGAAAGCTTATTTCAGTGGGTTAATTAATTATTGTTCATAATCAAAACCAGCTACTTCATGAACATCTCATGGCCATGATTAGTTGCCTTTGGTCTCATGAAATAGTATCAGTCTATTTCCCTAGGGCTAGTTAGAGGTTGATACTACCTCCGTGGAGCTCTGGTGGCTCACTGGTCAAGCACTGGGTGCCAACTGAAAGGTTGGAGCTTTGAACCTACCAGCTGCTTCATGGGAGAAAGATGTGGCAGTCTGCTTCTGTAAAGATTTACAACTTTGGAAACACTATAGGGCAGTTCTACTCTGTCCTATAGAATCCTATGAGTCATAATTCAACTCGATGGCCATGGATATTCCCTCCACTACTGGCACTACTGAGCACTACTGAGTGAGCGATAAGAATGAAAGAAAGAAAAAATGATTGCGTTATTTTCCTTAACATGTAATTCTTCCAATTCTTTCAACAATCCAGCATTTATTGGTTATAAATTCCAAGCTAAGGTATTGTGCTGGTTATTGTACCACTACTGTATTTTAATTAGCCCTGACAAAGTAGGTGCCCCATGGAAGTTACATGTTTTTCCCATCATTGTACAGCTAATAAGTTGCATACCTGAGATTTAAAGATGTCCTCAAACTATGTTGTCACTAGATCGCTGCTTAATTGCTACATAAGCAAGAAGTTGTAGCCATTTTCTGAATTCCTGAATTGGAAATATATGACTATGATTGCATTTAATCAGTCATGACTAAGATTGCATTTAATCAGTCCATAAATTCTCAAGCCCCAATAGTCACGTGGTGTTTGAGAAGACCCTGTAGTGTGCAAGTGTGTGCATGCATGTGTACGTCCCGTTTTTAGGAGATCTTTTAATGTGGACACCAGTGGTGTCATCACATAATATGCCAGGGGAGCTCAATTCCTGTTTGCTTGTACTTCCCAATTCCACCGAGCACTTTTCTCATTTCATTCTGTGACTTCTGTGCTGCAAGCAGTGACCGGTGACTCAAGGACACTGCATATAGTGAACAAAAAGTTGCTTTTTCAGAGACAGCTCAGTCCTGAGGTTCCTTTTTGTAGCACCAAGACGAAAATGTGTGACTGTTCTTCTTCTCTCCATCCCATAGATATTTCAGAACACAGCTCTGGCTTCTGTTTTATGACTACTTTTCCATTCCAGACTCTTCTTGATGTTGAAGGAGACTTTGAGAGAAAGGAAAAAAGAACAGGGGACCATGAAAAATGAAAATGAGCATGAGGCCAGATTTAAGAAAATATCCATGTTTAATGCATTACAAATTAAATCTGACTGAGATCCTTAAATATTCACATTAACAGATTGTGCTTGAAAAACCTGATTCCAACCCTGAGCGTAAGTGTCTTGTCCAGGGAGAGTAATAGATCTGAGAATGCATTATTACTGCATATGTGATAGGAGAAAGGCCCTGGACAAGCCCATTTTCCAGGAATCCACTGCTAGGGAGCAGGGTAGGGCAGAACTGCCCCATAGGGTTTCCAAGGAGCTGCTGGTAACATTTGTACTGCTGACCTTTAGGTTAGCAGCGGAGCTCTTAACCACTATGCCACCAGGGCTCCATATTTATGTATAGGATGCCCTTAAAGTCTGGAAACATAATCTTTTTATCTTTACAAACTGAAGATGTCCTTTTCAATATTATGTATACTTGCCTTTGTTTCCAGACTTTATGGACACCCTGCAGTTTTTATTAAGTGCCAGGCACCGTTCTAAGTGCTTTACATATATTAATTTATTTAATCGACTTGGTTAGTATTTCTCAAACATTATCAACATCTCACCTCTAACAAGAAAGTTTGACTACACACATACACACAACCCTTTGCAGTTGGAAGCCTAGCTATTACAGAACTGTAGAATATGAGAGAGCAAGATTGGCCACAGAAAACTCAGAAATGTGTGACTGGGGATGTGACCAGGACTATCATAGCATTTATGGGTGTGGACTAGGTGGTTCCTCTACTGACCCTTAGCAATAGATAGTTTTGCTTCATTGCTTTAGACATGGCATCGACAGTTTTGTTTCTCGGTTCCTGTTGAACTGGTTCAAGGTGTAGAAGTCATCCTCTGACCTGTGTTTGGAAAACTACATCTCTAAAACTTCTCCTGATATGGAAATTTAAACAGTCGTTGACAGACTCTTACTGTAGCATTTGTTACAATCAATTTCAGAACAGAGTGCTTTAGTTCATTTCCCAGCAGCATTTTAAAGGTACTTTGATAAATATTACAAATGCACAAAATATGTGTTGTTGTTAGGTGCCCTCAAGTAGATTCTGACTCATAGCAACCCTGTGTACAACAGAATGAAACACTGCCCAGTCCTGTGGCATCTTCACAATCATTGCTGTGTTTGAGCCCATTATTGCAGCCACTCTGTCAATCCATCTCATTGAGGGTCTTCCCATTTTCTGCTGACCCTCTACCTATTTTCCGCTGACCCTCTACCTTACCAAGCATGATATCCTTCTCCAGGAATTGGTCCTTCCTGATAATATGTGCAAAGTATGTGAGACGAAGTCTCGCTATCCTTCCTTCCAAGGTGCACTCTGGCTGTACTTCTTCCAAGACTGACTCGTTAGTTTTTCTGGCAGTCCACGCATGGTATATTCAATATTCTTCACCAACACCATAATTCAAAGGCATCAGTTCTTCTTTGGTCTTCCTTATTCATTGTCCAGCTTTCATATGCATATGAGGTGATTGAAAATACTGTGGCTTGGGTCAGGTGCATCTTAATCCTCAAAGTGACATCTTTGTTTTTTAACACTTGAAAGATGTCTTTTGCAGCAGATCTGCCCAATACAATACATCGCTGGGTATTGATTGTGGATCCAAGTAAAATGAAATCTTTGACAGCTTCAATATTTTCTCCATTCATCATAATGTTCTATATTAGTCCAGCTGTGAGCATTTTTGTTTTCTTTATGTTGAGGTGCAATCCATACTGAAGACTGTAGTCTTTGATCTGCACCAGTAAGTTTTTCAAGTCCTCTTCTCTTTCAGCAAGCAAGGTTGTATCATCTGCATATCACAGGTTGTTAATGAGTTTTCCTCCAATCCTAATGCCGCCTTCTTCTTCATATAGTCCAGTGTCTGGGATTATTTATTCAGCATACAGACTGAATAAGTATGGTGAAAGGATACAACCCTGAAGCACACCATTCCTGATTTTAAACCACACAATATCTTCTTGTTTTGTTCAAACAACTGCCTCTTGGTCTGTGTATAGTTTCCTCATGAGAACAATTGACAAAATGCATAGTCGGTGAATATACCATATCACATATAGTAATTATAGGTCACCTCAAAAATATTACTAACATCTTTTTTATACAGACTTGGTTGTTATTTTACCCACACAAAAGAATAAAAGCAGAATTATGGCTGAAGTTTTTATGGGACCAGTCTAAATCCAACCGTAGCTATGTAATTTACATGATTTTCTCCTGATCAATGGAAAATTACTGTCAGCTGAGCCTGAGTCTGCAGACTGTGAGCAAATGTCTGTTTCCTTTCCACAAGTGAGTGTTTGAAACTTTTTTCAATCAGTAAAATTACCATTAAAGGTCAGAGATAAGTTTTTCATGCATGACGGATTCCATTTGCTTTGAAAGTATTATACCAGCGGGGCAGACCTTTCTTATGACTTTGGAAAAAAATTAGAATTCAAACATTCAGAGTTTTTTGAGTCAATCCCAAGCCATTTCTTTAGTTTATTTTTCCTTGGCTAAACTGTATTACCTTTTACAAGTGGGAAAAAAAATGCTTCTGGAAAAAATATATAAAACGATTCGCCCATATTTGAAATTAGCATGGAGCCTAACTATACTCCACATTGGCTGTATGATTGAGCTTAATTTGACTGTTGTTTGATTATAAGCACTTTAAAAGCAGGGACTTTGTTTTTTAAATAAATACTCTGAGTATTTGATAACCTGGCCTTTTTCCTGTGTGCATTATCTTAACTAATGACCACCCAAAGTGAACATAGTGGATATTTCTTCTCTTTTCTTAAAATAAAGAAAGAAGAGATTTCCTAATTCATTAAAAAATAAAAGGTCAGAAAAAATTACTCTGCCTATAGATTGAGCTAAAATATTATGACCTTAGCAGTTTTCTTATAAGAAGGAAAAAGGCTGTACTTACATAGTTTATTTCTTTAACAAACTATTGTTAATTACAAAAAGTAATACATCAAATAATTGTGGAAATAAAAAAAAAAAAAACTTGCCCATCATTGTAACACCGTAACACAATAATTTTTAACATTTTTGCATATTCCTTTATATTCTCTTTCCCTAAGTTGTAGTCAGTCTCTAAATGTACTTTTGTGCTGTGCTTCATTTACAAGACAAGATTTCCCCCTCTTTCACAGCCATTTGTTGTTCCCATTGGCTTTTTTGGTTTGAAGCAATTTCAACCAACCTTTATTACATATGTTCTGTATGTAACTTTTCTGTATGAAATTTTTTAAGTAGCTACCCCTCTAGGAACAGGCATCTTTTCCTTTTCAAAAATTAAAGAAAATGCACAGAATTTGTTATTTTAATTAATTCTATGTCACAAAATTCACTTTTTTATCTTTGAAAGTTAATAGGTATGTGCCCCTTGCCATGTGACCTCAGCAAGTTATTCAACAGTGTTGTTGTTAGGTGCTGTTGACTCATTTCTGATTCATAGCAACCCTGTGTCCAACGGAACGAAACACTGCCCAGTCCTGCGCCATCCTTGCGTTGTTATGCTTGAGCCCATTGTTGCAACCACTATGTCAATCCATCTCATTGAGGGTCTTCCTCTCTTTCGCTGACCCTTTACTTTACCGAGCATGATGCTCTTCTCCAGGGACTGGTCCCTCCCGGCAACATGTCCAAAGTACATGAGACGGAGTCTCACCATTCTAGCTTCTAAGGAACATTCTGGCTGTACTTATTCCAAAACAGACTTGTAGTCCATGGTATATCCAATATTCTTCACCAACACCATAATTCAAGGGCATCAGTTCTTCAGTCTTCTTTATTCATTGTCCAGCTTTCGCATGCATATGAGGCAATCTGTTGCTAGGTCTTGATTTATACATAATTCTTGTCATAACATTATTAATGTATGCCATGCATCAATGTGGTCTTGCTAATTGAAGATACTCCTATTTTGAAATAAATACTGCATATATTTCTATCTATTCTTTCTTAAGGTGTTGTTGTTGTGCACCGTCGCGTCGATTCCGACTCGTAGTGACCGTATAGGACATAGTATAACTGCCCCATAGAGTTTTCTAAGTTGTAATCTTTATGGAAGCAGATCACCAGGTGTTTTCTCCCACAGAGTGCCTGGTGAGTTTGAGCCTCGACCTTTTGGTTAACAGCCGAGCATTTAACCATTGCACCACCAGAGTTCCTTTCTTAAGGTATATGCCATCAGTTAGAAATTCATCCTTTTCCCTGTCATTTGTCAAGACTTAATTAATCCAGGCTTATTTTACATAAAAAAAAAGGAGAACCCTCTTTAATGGAGGAAGTAAGATCAGTTGACAACGAGAATTCCCTAACCTCTTTGCTCTTGTTGCCTCTCAAGAAGTTAAGGTCAAACACCTTCGAGACGCATCTGCCTTGGTTTGAGGAATAACTGAGTCTACTGTCATAAAAGAGGGCCTGAAAATATCTGAAGGTAGAATGAATAAGTTATAATAAGCCAGTCCACTCCAGCTCTGAGAAGATCCAGCCGCTTACCCTCAAGGGAACGAAATGGAAAAAATTAAGGGAAATGCTTTGGGCTTTAGAGCTTTTCATTTCCTATGAGCAACGCATCTCCTGCACTTATCTCATCCATACCCCCATTGTTTTCATAGTCTTCCTGCTAGTTTAGTGCCTGTGACTAGTAAGTCTGGTCCTTACATGAGGGAAAGAGCTGTTTTAATTCATATATATATGTAAGAAGCAGGTTAAGTCAGACCTAATTTGATTGTGTGCAGGATTGGGCTGTGGCCCTTTGTTAGACGATTTTGCCTGTCATTTTATGCTCAGAGATGTAAAGTGGGATGGACCCAAAATATATCTCCTTAATAAAGGGCTTTTATAGAAGACCAGTGGCCCCCTGCCTTATTACTCCTATCTAAGTGCAGCAATGAGTTAATGGATTTTGATAAAGGGTTGGAAAATGTGTTAACTGGCCTCCCTTCCACTAACTGAAACGGGCAGGTAACACTTGCATGGGGGCCTGTTTGCCTTCTCTAGTGACTGGTACAAATGCGTCTGCTTCTGAAGAGCCAGAACTTGGCTTTTTCAAAACTGACCTTGGCTGGGGCTCTTCCCTCTTGCCAGCTGGTGCCCTCAAGCCAGGGGGATCTCAAAGTCTGCGCAAGTGCCACAAACATCTTCTTTCAGATCTGCACTGGCCTGATAAAGGCAGCTGGTACGTGAAGAGGGCCTCTCACCACCCGCTAGGCTTCAGATTCCCAGCCTGGATTGACAGCTGCGGGGCTGGTGCATGCCTGCAGCTCTGAGGTCATGACTGACTCCAATCTCAGTTGCTAGAGTAGGCTTGGCAATACTCCACTGAAACAGGAAGGCAGCACTTGAACCAAGCCTTAGGTTTTGGAGTTAAATGTCCTAGGGATGGGCTTTCTCATTTCTAAATCTCTGCCCATGTGTAAGGTGGCAGATGCTTTCACAGAGCTGAAGAAGACAGGTGTCAGGGATTGTTACAGCATCCACTTGCCTCAGTTCAGTCACCACGCCGAGTTCACATCCTTCATCAGTTCACTTTGGTGATGATTGCCTTCTGCCTCCACAACTGGAGCAGATGCTAACCACATTCTAGAATTCATTATGTAAAGCTGTGTCTGTCGATAAGTTAATAAACCAAAAACCAAACCCGTTCCTGCTGAGTCGATTCCAAGTTAATAGGAAGCTTTAAAAAAAAAAAAAAAAAAAAAAAAACTTAACTGAATCTAGCTTTTTTTTCCTCCACATAAGCCAAGATGTCTTTTCTCACCTTCTTCATATCTGAGGTACAGTTTGTATACAAACCAACAGCAAGTTGGAAATTTACTCTGAGCTTTATGATGTTTTAGCATGCTGAAATATTTATTCCCTTATACATATCCTTATTCGCCATTTATAACCCAGAATATAGCCACATTTACTTGCTTAAGAATGTGACCATCAATTATTTAAGCTAGAACTATAATATAAAGAAATATATTCCATGTTCAAAGACAAAAGTTGCTCAAGTAATATATTTTAGGAGACTAGTTTTAATACCATAAACGTGTGAAGAAAAATGTAATTTGCAAAAGTTCATAAACCTAATTGGTACATTGAATTTAAAATGCTCTGTCATCTGCCTTTATGATGCAAAGTTCTATAGCTCTGAAGTTCCTAGCATTCATAATGGGGGGGGGGGTGTTTGGGCTATTATTTTTATGTACCTTTTGATCAAATATTTAAGTGATCATAAAATGTGTGGAAACTTTTTACCCTTCTGTGCTCTCTTGTTTCTTGGTTTCTTTCTTTCTTTTTAACCTTCAAACCACCTCAAAATTCTTTTCTCTTCCAACTCAGCAAAATGAAGATCAAGATCAAAATCACACTAAAATATCTCTTTTCCCATCTCCACCTCACCATTTCACAGCGGGCTTCTTCCTTCCTAAATATTCAACATGAAAAAGAGACATAAAGGCTCTTTACTGGTCTTTGACACTAGAAAAAAATCTGTGCTTTTCTTCCCCCTAAGCTATAATACTTGCTACAAATAATTGAAAATTCAGAAGGCTTTCTGACATACTTGGCTTTTAAATAGGGTTGATTAATGTCAAGTCTAATTTAAATCTATGACTCTCTAGTGGCTCCACATTCCTTTCACTTAAGACAGTCAAACGTTGTTAGACAAGGCATATGGCTTACATATACACTGTAAATTTAGGATTTGTTATTTATTGATCAACAGTGTCTTAGTCTGTTCATACTATTAAGATATGTATGTCACGTGTGCACACGTGTGTGCATGTGCATGGGTATGTGTTTGCGTGTGTTGATTCACACTGACAGGAAGTTGATTTCAAAGTAACACTGATTTGCTGTTGTTGTTAAGTGCTGTCAAGTTGATTCCATCTCCTGCTCCGTAGGGTTTTCTAGGCTGTAAATCTTTATAGGAGCAGATCTATGTCCATGCAACATTTCCATCTCCTCTAGAAAACACATTCACTTGCCAAGATATTTGCTATCCATATGACCTCTTCACAGAAAAAAAAGTACAGAGTATTTTTGGTTCACGTGGTAAGCACTGCGAAGCTGTAAGCATTTTTTAATTGCAAAGTTTCTCATTGACCTACCTCCTGGTGTGCAAGTCAGAGACTAAAAAGGCCAAATTATAGAGAAGAGCCAGAGTATGCAGAAAGGAAAGAGGGGCTTGAGAAATAGTTTGTCATTTATTAAGACAAAATGGCAGCATTTCAGTGTTTGACAAAGAACAAATAAACAAACATAACCACTCGTCTCACTTGAATCACTTTCTTTGAGTTTCCAAGTCCCAATCAAAACACTCCTTTTTTGGTGTCCCCAAAATAGTGGAAGATGAATGTATTGGTCTATGTTTCCCTAGAAGCAGAACCCAAGACAAGGATTAAAGTACAAGTTGTTTATTTAGAAAGCTCAAGAAACATAGGCAGAGGAGTGGGGAAGTGAGACAGGAAATGGGAAGAAGCAGATAAAGCCTGCACTAGCATGCCGCTACCACAGTGGGAAAGCTAGAGCTCAATTCCATTGCATGGAACATGCTTCAGTTATCTCAGCTGTGGGATGAGGAAGGTAGGGTATTTATCCACCAACTCCCTCATCCATCACTGATTGAGGCATTCTTCTGGGGATCGTTACTACTTACCACTTGCACTTGTTTTTGCATGGGCCAAGCATGAAACTGAGACCAGGAAAAGAAAGCCTTCAGGCAAAGACTCAAAGGTGTTAAAAAGCCCTCAGGCAGAGAATTGTAGGTTTTTGCAGTAAAGACACTTGCGTAGAAGTAAGTGCTCAGAGGATATTGTCACCAATACTGCTCCCTGTAATGGTCACGGACACAGAGTTGATTCTGTGTCCATGTTTATAGAAGTATTTTGAATCAAGGATTCTCTTTGTTCTGTGTGTCTGGAAAATTTAAACAAAACTATAATCCCAAAAAATTAGCTTATACTTAGTACTTGTAAATATAATGCAATTTAACTTTATCATAAAATTAGATGCAAAGTCAAATATGTTTACTTGAAGTTCCTTGTAGAGTATCATTCGAGATGAGAGCAGTCATAGGGTGAGATTTATGGATATTTTTCTACGAGGTTTTAAATTATAATGTGCTTTAAAAATACTTTATCATATCATAAGCCCTTAAAACTCAATGATTAATCATCTTCTGAATCTGTACAAAATGTTTTTTAAATGTCACTCTCAATTACCACTTCTAGAGCTAAGTTGTAATACAGTTGTTTCTCTACCAGCTGAAATATAGTTTCACCAAATATAAGATAAAATAAGCCTTGTGGTTAATTGAGCTTTCGCTTGATTTAGAAAGAAAAAGGCAAAGTACCATTTCTAGCTAATTCAAAGTTTTAAGAAGTTTTCCTAAATCATTTTAGCAACAAGACAAAAACAGAGGCCTAGAATGCCAAGGATGAAAGGAAGTTTAAAAGTTCTATCTACTCCTCAGTGCTTAACTGCCCACTATTACATTTTTCCTATGTGATCTTATACCCAAAGCCCGACTATCTTTTCTGACAAAATTGTTTACCCCACCAACCCCAAGGAACCTCAAGCATCTCTTAGGCCTTGCTTGCCTTTTTTGTAAATGCTATTGTTCTCTAGGGAATTTCCTTCTCTCTTCCCCCAGCTTTCAAGCCCCATATCTCAGATCCTCTCACCTTGAAACCTTTTCTGACTATCCAGCCCACAAGGATTTCTCCTTCTATACTTTCCCATGATAATATTCATGATCTGTGCCATTCAATCATTTATTCCTTCATGCATTTGCCCAATGTTTATTGAGTGCCTTCTATGTGTTAGGTACTGCTCTAGGCACTTTGGACATAGGAAGATATAAGACAGGCAATTCGGGCACTCATGGAAGTTATAATCTAGCAGGTGAGAACTACAATGAAGAAATGAACAAAAAAATTCAGATAAGACCTATGAAACAAAACACAGTGTGGTATGTTTCACAGGCATATGTCTCTTACCACCCAATCCTCTCTTTTTATTGTAAGATCCTTGAAGCAAAGACTACTTCTTTTACTTCTTTGTATTTACCACAACGATCCATAAATATTTCCTGGTCCATCTTCATAAGTATGCAATGCTACTCTAAATGTTATTGTGGTTGTTAGTTGCTATTAAGTCAGCTTCAACTCATGGTGGCCTTATGTATAACAGAATGAAACATTGCCCAGTCCTGCACCATCTTGTAAATAGATAGTAGTTTTAATTATTTGGGATTTATGTGACATTGGATTAAGTTGATAATGTTATAATTGTATTTGGTATTGCATGGAAAGTTACATTTTACTATTTGTGGAAGCCATAACAAATGTCATCATGTTGGTAGACTCCTTTACAGGTTGTTAACTCTGATGCTGTCACAGAAATGTATGAACTAGTTCCACTTTTAACTCTACCCTTAACCTCTTTCGTAGTCAGGGCAGGTTTTGTGGTCCTTTAATCTTCTCCCTGTCTCTGTTGATTGCTCCCATTCCAATTGGACCCCCATCTCTCCTTTAGAAAGATTTGAAGAGTTAAGTCACCACTTAATTACACTCTCTACCTATGTTGGTTTTTGTAATGGATTTAAAGAAGTATGAGATCCCAGTTAATGTATACACTATGTACAGTGCCTAATAATGACACAGTGATGACTTAGCTAAGGTGAAAAGTGAGGTACTGTCAACACAGAATTCTTCCCTTTGAATTGTTAGATGGGGGATGCCCCTGCCTAGCCTAGTGAGTTTAACCTTTTTTCAAAGGCTGGAGTGTGTGACTGTGTGTGTGACTGTGTGTGTGTTTTATGATTGCCAAATGTTCCAGGTCCTGAATTAATATTTGACAACATTAATATTTATTGTATAATAGAAGACCATGGTGCAAAGGAGTTTGACATGACCTTTCCAAACAGCAATTTATAGCTACAAAAAAGGAATAATAACAACTACCTTTTAGTAGTTTTGAAGATTAGAAGTAAAAATATAGATAAAGCACCAAGTAGATAGTAGAGGTTGAATATATGTTAGTTTTCTTCCTCCTCCTCTGGTTCACCTAGCTGGTTTAGTCATTCAACTAGTCACTCAGAGTTTGGTTAATGATTAACTAAAGAGTAACAAAGGAGGATTTTTTAATGTTTTTTTTTGGTGGCTCAGTGGTTAAGCATTTGGCTACTAACCAAAAGGTTGGCAGTTCGAATCCACCAGCCACTCCTGGGAAACCCTATGGGGCAGTTCTACTCTGTCCTATACGGTCGCTATGAGTCAGAATCAACTTGACAGCAACAGGTTTGGTTTAGTTTTACTAGGACTGGTTTTATGCATGGATGGAATAGGCACTTGCCATTTCATTACAATTTATTCTCCAATTAAAAAATTTCTCCCCTGAAGGCCTGGAATGTTTACCACTGGAAATTAATCTCACTGTGTTAAGTTATTGTTAGTTACTATATCCACTATTAAAATATAAATGCCTAATATTAGCCTGGAGTCAGTGGGTGGTGCAAACGGCTAATGCTCTCAGCTGCTAATCAAAAGGTTGATGGTCTGAGTCCACCCAGAGGCACCATGGAAGGAATACCTCGTGATCTACTTCCAAAACAATCAGTCAAAGAAAACTCTATGGAGCATAGTTCCACACACATGGGGTCACCGTAAGTCTAAATCAACTCAATGGTAACTGGAGTGTGTGTGTGTGTGTGTGTGTGTGTGTGCGCGCGCGCATGTGTGTGTGTGAGAATATTAACCAACTGATGCATTAGCCACTCTGCAAAAATGAGTCTAGTAGAAATTTATAAAATAGTAAATCTGGTAGGTCCTAAACAATGATTGAAAATGAATTTGGTAACACAACCACCACCCCCATGCCAAGCTTATTTTATTTGGTTTCCACAGTGATAACTAGACAATTTTTTTTTTAATATTAAATTAGTGCCAACATTTTAAATGGGAAGATCTTACATACGGTTTCTCTTTACAGATTGGAAAATTTGGACCTGTTGTTCTCTTGTTTCTGGGGGAGAGAGCTGACGGCGCTCTTTTAAGACTTCTATTTTCAATATGTCTAGCTGCTTTAGTCTCATTATCCTGGCATATAAGTTGCTATTCATCATTATTCCAAAGCTATTGTTTTTCTTATATTCAATCTACTTCGCTCCTTGATGGCACAGGCCTGACCTCTGAGCACAGGCTGAGGTAGAGCGGGGAGGGGACACAGCAGAGAAGGGGATCACCTTTTCCAAAAGAGCCACCATTTTAACTGATTGTTAAAGATAATATATTGTTATAATGGTTACCGAGTCTCTGATGAAAAGATGCAAAAGGACACACAGAGAAGGTAAACTGAAGGCGATGCCTTTGTCACATGGTTCTTAGCCTTACAACCAAAGGCCAAGCCTAAGGGCCGAAGTTCCTGCCTCATCCCCCTGATCTCAGAAACTGGCCAGCAGAGGCAATGGGCACCTTGGGCATCTGAAGGTCCATTTGCATACTGTAGGAGCATGGTAGGTTGGAGGAAGGTTGTACTGATGAGGACACAAGCCTGTCAAAACCAGAAAGAGAAGGTCACACTATTGACTTCAAGTTTGTCTTGGGCTGACACAGAGGAATCAGTTGACACCAAATAAACCTTCCATACACTTCAAGTTTTCTCATGTTTTTTTCGTCGGTCACTGTTTTAGGACTGAGAAACTTGGAACCACAGCTAATCTTTTTTTTTTTTTAAATAAAGCTGTAGATCATTAGAAAAATTAATTAGTCAATAGTAAAAAAACATACTTCATTAGCTTTCTAAAAGAATGGCTTTTTATGTATTTCTGATTATCCCAATAATAACCTTCTAATGGTTCAATTACCTTTTGCCATGCTTTCAGTGCCACTTGGAAAAAAAAAAAAGAGAATATAAAATTATTTTTGCAGTTTCTGCTTGACATTTGGAAACCCTGGTGGCGTAGTGGTTAAGTGATACAGCTGCTAATCAAAGGATTGGCAGTTCAAATCCACCAGCCGCTCCTTGGAAACTCTATGGAGCAGTTCTACTCTGTCCTATAGGTTCGCTATGAGTCAGAATTGACTCAATAGCAACGAGTTTGGTTTTTTGGTTTGGCTTCACATTTATATTTGGGAGGCCTATCAATTTCCATCAATACCTGAACATTCCTGTGTTTCTGTAGTCTTCAGTAGTAACTACATCTGAAAGTATCCAACAGATACAACCCCTAAAACAAACTCTTTTAAACTCTTAATTACAGTCACAAAACTGTTCTCACTTTTTCCAAAATCATTTTAGTGAACTATTGCTAGTTTTCAGCCTTAAAGGGCACATACAGAATATTTTCTCCAGGGTCCTTAATACCCTTGACGTAGAATCATAATAAGACATCTTGGATCACTTTTTTTATTCATTCCAGAATCCTAATTATTGAACAAAAGGGAGATAGTGTCTTCTTTAGTAGTAATAGTTAACATATATTGAGTCTTTGACCATATGCCAGTCACTGCTCTAAGTATTTTACCTGTATCATCTAATTTAATTCTTTCAGCCACCCTGATTACACGCATTTTACAACTGAAGATACTGAGGCATAGAGAGGTCAAGTAACTTTACTGGGGTAAAGCAACAGGTTCAGGTATAAACGTTGGCAGTCTGACTCCAAAGTGCTCCTAAGCACTCTCTGATACTGTTTTCTCTGTACAGCCCAGAATACCGGCCTCAGTGCTTCAGCTTGAGAACCTCTGGGATCGATTTGAAGATGAAAAATATACTTGCATTGTCTCATCATTTGAGAAACAGAAATGTAGGCTCATCATGTTGATTGATTCTAGGAGGCACAACTGTGTAAATGGTGCCCCCAGACTTGTGCAGTGCACAGCCTGCACAGACGTATGTGATGGCTTTGCTAAAGGGACCCCTCACACACACAAGGATTTTACTCATCATCCATTTAAATGATTCTTAGTTATGCAGGCTGCTTCAAATAACAGCTTCAACTTAGGTCTCTCCTCATGCTAGGAATCAAAGACCAACATTAAGGCCCCATAATTAATTTTACATAATCTACAGACTGCTAGGCAGTTCCTCAGGGTGAATTAGATCCTCTACAGCTATTTCCTCTGCTTCCAGTCATGTCAAGCAATAGCTAAAGGCAAATGTTCTCAGAAAGTTCTTCCTAAGTAGTTGGAGGCATGTTGCTGGCATATTTATTTCCCTGGGGTAGGTGAGGAGGGTAGTGGTGACCTTTCTGTGCCATTGCAGGGTATGAAATGTTGACTTACCATCCTTGGATCGGACACACGGTGACCTGCCACCAAATTTTGCCCACTGGGTGTGTGACTCCATTGAGTTGGCAGAGTCGCTCAAGCATGGATATTTTACCCCATGATCTATGTGTGTATACACCCTGCTCAGAAGAAAAAGAACTTCTCGGTGTTACTGACGCCATATTATTTCCACCATAGGACCTGTCTGCATCAGAACAACAATGAGGAAAAGGCGTTTGGTTATTCAGGCCTCTGTTGAATATCCTGTGCTATTTGCAAAACACTGTACTCCATTTGCCCTTGTAAAACAGAGTACAATTCAGAGCCAAAATCTTGACCATATCCGCTGAGCAGTGTAACAGAAGCAGAGGCAGACTGAGAGTTATACTCAGACGTGACGGTTTCACTTCGGCTGGAATCTCCTCCTTGAGTTCCCAGTTTCTCTAATTGGAGTAGGTGTCTCAGCCTCGTTTAAGACAATGTCTCTGGGCCAGGAGGAAAGTAGGCGACCTTCCTGCTCTGTTAGTTCCTTTCATAAAGACTCTCACACTGCTTCCTCCACAAATGGGGAGAGTGCTGGGGCCGCCAGCAGCTCAGTGTTTCTCAGGCCCTTATCCACCTTAGTCCGGATGCCACTAGCCAGATATTTTAAAAAGAATGACTTTAAAAAATGATTTTGGTATCACGAGACCAATAATGAGTGTTCTAGTCTAGTCGTTCAGGTACCCAAACCCTGGGTTTGTGATCCTGCAGTCTCCTGTGTCCTATTACTATTGGCAAAACCTTAAGGAGAATAACATTTTTCTTCCCAACTAATCTATTAGATCCTGGGGGGCAGGGAGTGGTGGCAACCACATCTTCTGTTTTCTTTTTTATCATCTGTGTTACCTAGTATGAGCTGGATCATGAGTAAACCCTTGCACAGTGAATGCTTGATGCCTTACTTATTAACAAAGTAAGATATAATTATCAAAGCAGTGCAGGAAATAACATACTATCTGGAAATATTAAATATGTCTCCTTTTATGATTCACTTCTTACCAGAAATCCATCCCCTTTCCTCCCAAATCCCATCTCCAGGGCTCTGTTATCCATGGCACTCACTGAGGTCCTCGGTGCCCAGAACCTATGAGCTTTTCACTGACCTGTGAAAATGTTTGAAGCATGAAAAGTAAAGGAATTGGCTGCAAATAAAAGAACAGCGAAATCAAGATTAAAGTCCAATTAAATGTTCAAAATGTAACACTATGTCAACTTCAAGAAGTGTCAAATGAATATTCATAAAAATTTTACTATATTTGAAAAAAACTTGTAGGCTAGATTTTTTCAGTTTGCAAGTATTCCCAAGTGAATGTACCAGATGATTGCACAGAAATCAGGGCCAGTCAAAAGTTAAAGGAGTTTAATTGTAGTGAAATAATTTTAAAAGCAACATGATAAGGATCCGTTCTGAATTTATATAGCAAAAACAATGTATAATGTGGGATGTGGATTCATTTTACTGAGTTGGATATGATGTGTAGTGGGGCTTAAACCCAAAACTCATTGACAACTCGTCCATTCTGACTCAGAGCAACCCTGTCGGACAGAGTACAACTGCCCCACAGGGTTTCCAAGGCTGTAATCTTTATGGAAGCAGACTGCCACATCTTTCTCCCCATAGTGGGGCCTAAAACCAAAAACAAACAAGCAAACAAACCAATTGCCATCGAGTCAATTCCGATTCATAGTGACCCTATAGGACAGGGTAGAAGTGCCCTATAGGGTTTCCAAGGAGCAGCTGGTGGATTCAAACTGCCGACCTTTTGACTAACAGCCGAGCTCTTAACCACTGTGCCACCAGGGTTCCAAAGTGGGGCCTACAAAGGTGTTAAAAGAGCCTAGCCTAAACTAGCCCCCATTTGCAAGATAGTTATTTTTTAAAGACTGGTGTTGTTGATTTTTATTGTTTATCTCTGTATTTAAAATTAATTGTAATGTATAGTTACTATGGAAACCATGGAGGCATAGTCATTAAGAGTTTGGATACTATAAGGTAACTCTAAAGAAAAGGTTAACTGCTTACAGACAGTAAGGGAGTGACTTAGGTACTGGGAGAATCTGACTCACTAAGTCACCTTCGGCTGAATCAAGGTTTGAATTTCACAGACTTGTTTGGGAGAGCTTTTTCATATTCTCTCCCCATATGGAATAACAATCTGCCCTGAAAATAGAGAATATTTTGGCATTATCTTTTCTAGCTCATTTGCCTTCAACTTTCTGTAAAGCAGCTTTTGCCAGTTACATGCTTAAGACTTGATTTTTTTTTTTTGCAAAAATACCAACGAACTTCCCTTAGGGACACAGTAAACACACTAAAGTGGTTCCTCTGCAAATCTCAGCTCAATATTGTTTGTAAGTATGTTTTAGAGTTCACTGCAAGCCTGGAATGAACGGGCTGTCCTTCTCCCCAGAAGAGCAGGGATTGAGAAACAAGGTCAGGTTAAATTGTATCTAACTGCTTTCATAGCCCTTATACAGGATCTATCTGTACCACCGCACACCCCTCTAAAAAAAATTAACTGCAAATATAAAACACCCAGAGAAGTTGTTCTTGAGAAAGGAAAGGAAATCAGTCTTCATTTCAAGAAAAGAACCAACATAGTAAAATAAATTTTTTTAAAGTTACTGTTGAATACTGCATTTATATATACTCTTGCAGTCTAGTATCTAAACACCTGAAAATTTGAAAGCCTTAATTTCTAGAATGAAAACAATGATTAATTTTTAATGATTTCGATGCCATGTCCAGAAAGAACTATAACCAGGAATAAGAAGTTTATCCATCCTACCATCTTTTTCTAAGAATTGAAAACATGCTTTTTGTTTTTTAAATACCCTGTTGAGATGCCATTTGAGAAGCTATTTGTTTAGTTCTTTAGGTCCTAGCTTTCCCCCAATAATTTTTGGCTCTGGCAATAGAAGTCCGAGTTCAAGTCCCAACTTAACCACTCACTAGCTATGTGACCTTGACCATACTATTAACTTTCCTTAGACCTCTAATGTTTGATGGAGGATATAATAGTATCTATTTTGTGCAGTTGTTGTAACATTAAATGAGATGACATGAGCAGAACATCTTGCCCATGGCCTCACACCTGGTGGTAGTGTTGTTAGTTGTAGTCAAGTCAGCTCCAACTCATGGCTTCCCCATGTACAACAGAATGAAATGCTGCCTGGTCCTACACCATCTCCAAGATCATTGGTATGCTCGAGTCCATTGTTGAGGCCACTGCATTTTGAGTGCATTCCAGCTTAGAGGGCTCGTCTTCCAGCACTATATTGGGCAATATTCTGTTGTGATCCATAGGGTTTTCACTGGCTAATTTCTGGAAGCAGATTGCCAAGCCTTTCTTTCTGGTCTGTGTTAGTCTAGAAGCCCTGCCAAAACCTGTCCACCATGGGTTACCCTGTTGGTGTTTGAAATACTAGTGGCATAGCTTCCAGCATCACAGCAACAGACAGCAAGAACAGTGAGACAATTTGACGGACGGGTAGTAACACACATGGTGAGCACCCAGTAAATGGGAGTTCTTCTTGTCATCTTCAGATCTCTTCCTCAGGAACCACAAGACCTGGTACTTCCACTCAACTAGCTGGGGAATCACCCTCTGTGCTTCAGTTCCCTCCGTGATAAATGGATATATTGTCTACTTCAAGTGGTTGATGAAATGTAATTGACCATATTGAACTGCCCCATAGGGTTTTCTGGGCTGTATTTTTTATGGGAGCAGATTGCCAGGTCTTTCTCCCATGGAGCCGCTTGCTTAGCCCTCCCATGGTGGCGACTGCTTAGCAGCTGAGTGTTTAACCATTGCACCAAGGCTCCTTAAAGACCATATTAACCCAAATATATATATATATATATATATACTTATATATATATATATAGTTGTCAGAGTTGATTCCAACTCATAGCAATGCTATAGGACAGAGTAGAACTACCCCACATGATTTCCAAGTCTGTAATCTTTATGGAAGCAGACTGCCACGTCTTTTTCCCGTGGAGTAGACGGTGGTTTTGAACTGCCAATCTTTTGGTTAGTAGCCAAGTGCTTTAACCACTGCGCCACCAGGGCTCCTAAAGACCATATTACTCACTCCGAATAGGTTCTCAGAGCACCTACCAGGATGCAGTCTTCCCATGCAGAGAAACAGCCTTCTCATTCCAAGGCCAAATGGGAGACTGACTGGCCGACTTTATGGTACCCTGCAAGCAGTTTCCCATTCTCCTGCCAAGAGGCAGGAAACTCTCTGGAAAAGTGATTTCTTTGAATTGGGCTTCCAAAAGGTCCCTATTATAATTCAAATACTCTATCAGGGTTGAATGGCTAATAATATAATAGCTTCTCCAGATTAGGGCTGTTCCTCCCAATTACTTAGGGGGAAAAAAAAATCTTTCCCTCCTTAACAATGAGACTAGGGTCAATAAGTATGTAGACTACTCCCAGTGTATTTCGTTAACCCTAAACAGTCCTTTTTCCTTTAGGAAAAAAATGTTTTAAAAATAGTGTAGGAACTTTGTTTTGTCAAAGAAGGGGTCCAAAAGTACTTTGAAGAATAGAGGCTTATGAAAAGGAAGACAGAGACAAGCCTCAATTTTTGAAATCTAATTCTGGCCATGAAGCAAATGCTACAGAAGGGCACAGGGAGAAAATTTGTAATAGGCTTATCTGCCACTGCTTACCAAGGATTTATTCTGTTGTTAAGCAAACACCTGTGAGCCAGATAGTATGTTAGGTACTGTGAACGCAAAGATGAACACAAAACATTCCCTGCTTTCGAAGAACTCACAGTATTATGGTGGCCTTACTATCTCCTCAGTGTGGGCACTGGTGATCAGTGGTAGAATTCTTGCCTTTCATGCAGGATACCTGGGCCCATTCCAGGCCCATGTACCTCATCTGTAGCCACCACTTGTCTGTCAGTGGGGGCTTGTATGCTGCTATGATGCTGAACCGGTTTCTGTGGAGCTTCCATACTAGGAAGAAAGGCCTACTGATAAACTTCTCAAAATTAGCGAATGAAAATCCTGTAGCTCACAATAGTCTGACCCACAACTGATCACAGGGATGGTGCAGGACCTGGCAGCACTTTGTTCTGTTGTGCATGGGGTCATCATAAGTTGGGGGCTGACTCAACAGCAGCTAACAACAACAACATTGTCTACTCAGGGCCAGGCCAGTCTCAGGCACTGCAAATACAAGGATGGATAAAATACGAACCCCTCCTCTTGGGTTTTCCAGTGAGTGACTTACAGTTAGCCAAGTGAGAAGATCACAATAGGGTGTTGATAAGTACTCTGAGAGGAATTAGCAGAGGAATCTAGAGATTCACATTGCTAGGGCACCTAATTCAGACTGAAAGGCAGCAAGACTGGAGGAAGTGACTACTGAGTTAATTCCTGACAGAAAAAGAGAAGTAAAAGGGAAGAAGGAGATCCCGGCAAAGCACATGCAAAGATCTGAACATGATAAGAGTGTAGGATTGCAGACGAGGCAACACGTTTTCTCGTTTAATCCCCAGGACAATGCTAGACAGGTGTGTGATATTGTCTTTATTTTATAGAAGATAGTGTTGAATCTTAGAGATTAAGTTGCTTTCAAAGGTCACACAGTTAAAAGCAGAGGCTGACAGTAGTGATGGGATACTGAAGCCCTGGTAATTTCCACTGTGTGCTGTCCTACATTGTAAATAATTAACAAATCCTCCCAAAACTCATTGCTGTCAAGTTGATTCAGACTCACAGCAACACTATAGGACACAGTAGATCTACCTCATAGGGTTTCCAAGGCTGTAATGTTTATGGAAACAGACCGCCATATCTTTCTCCCATGGAGCAGCTGGTGGGTTCGAACTGCCGACCTTTTGGTTAGCAGCTGAGCGCTTAACCACTGTCCCACCAGGGCTTCTTAAATAAATTACACATAACTAAAAAAAAAATCAAAATAAACCCAAGATGTCCAGACATTGATCAAGCCAAGGAGACTTTTAACTTCTAATTTTTTCTTGGTGGTAGTTGGCCTTTCCTGCTACTTATGTTAGATCTTGAATTGTGAGGGGGATATTTACTAGGTAGAAGGCTGGGGAAATAGCATGGGAAAAGATGCTGAGACAAATAAAAGAAAGTGACAGATTTGAGATAAGGCATGTAAGACTGTGTGGCTGCCATTATAGGGTATGAAAGGTTAGTTATTGAGGGGGGGGCAGGCTGAATGATAGATTGGTTCCAGGTGGTGGAAAGTTTTAACACATAGGAAGGCTGAGACTGATTCTGTAGGGAATAGGAAGCTATTGAAGGTTTTTAAGCAGGGAATTTAACTTTTTAATGATTTGTTTCTTTGAAAGATAACCTAATGCCGCTAGAGAGAAGAAACCTTAGATGTATAAAATCGAAAGGTAGGAAAACTATTTATAATGGTGGCACAGTGGTTAAGAGTTCAGCTGCTAACCAAAAGGTCGGCAGTTCGAATCCACCGGCCACTCCTTGGAAAACATATGGGGCAGTCCTACTCTGTCCTACAGGGTTGCTATGAGTTGGGATCAACTTGATGGCAACAGGTTTGGTTTTTTCGTTTATGTAAAGAGACTCAAGGAGCCAAGGTATAAACTAAGACTAAAACACAGAACAATTGTTTTAAATCAAAGTATTATAATAGTAATATACACTTGTAAGTTTGAAAGCTACTTTCTTCCCTACCTCGTGAGTTATTTTTTAAAACTTATTTTTAAGTATTAGGTATTATTTATTGAGCCCTTACTTTATGCCAGACACTCTGTCAAAGCTTTACAAGGACTGTTTTATTTAATCCTCACAAAACCGCATTTTATCTCCATTTTATAACTGAGCAAACTGGTTTATAGAACATTAGGTAACTTGTTCAAGGTCAAACAACTAGTAATTAGTGAAGTTTGGATTTGTACCCAGGCTGTCTGACTACAAAGGCTACTTTTTAATATGATCCCTAATTAATAATATTGTCTCAAAGATCAGACCTTTTACAGTAAATAAAATTTATTCGGAAATGTGTGGTCAAGGAGAAATTTCCTGAGTTGCCTGGATTATTTTACCATTACTTTCGACCTGTGCAGGGGAAAATGGTATCAAACAAATGTAAGTAAAATAGGCCCCGGTGAAAGTTTGCTTTCAATAAATTAATTTCCTTCATTATATATTACATCAGTTACTAAATTATTAGTAAAACACCGTATGTGTACATTTATTTCTGACAGATTTTCCAAATCCTATTTTAATGAAAACTGCAATTTATCTTCATATGGCAGTGTGATTTTCCAGTTGTTTTATCTCTTTAGAAGAATATTCTAAAACTTATTTTCATTAAGATAATTTAACTTTAAAACTTTGCTTTATCCCTTGAGATAGGTTGATTGTGTTGGGACCACTCAATTAAAACAAACAAACAAAAAAAATCCTGTTGCCATCGAGTTGATTCCGACTCATAGTGACCCCATAGGACAGAGTTAGAACTGCCCCATAGAGTTTCCAAGGAGTGCCTAGTAGATTTGAACTGCCGAAACTTTGGGTTAGCAGCTGTAGCACTTAATCACTATGCAACCGGGGTTTCCAGTTAAAACATAGAGGGTCATTTATGAATCTGAAATCATAACTACAGTTATAATATGACCAGTCTGGATAGGTGTTGATAACATTTGTATAGTTAAGCAAAGCAACAGTTAAAAGGATAATTAAAACACACACACACACACACACACACACACACACAATATATTGGTCCAGGCAAAGAGTTTTTTTCTTTACTTTGGCTGTGTCTATCTAATAGCAAGCTAATACTTTGTGAAGAATCAGTGAAGGATAAGGCAAGTGCATTGATTTTAAAGCGATAATTGTTGTCTTCCAATTCTTTGTTTTATTATTTAACTATTTAACAATGAGTTCTAGACCAACACTGATTATAAGATTCCAAATCTACCACCTAGAACCCAATTTTGGCCTACACTTAAAGGGATTGGAAATATACTTAGTCATTTGATAAAGAGAGTTTTTAAATACTTGAGCTTAGAGAGATATGGCCAATTTATTGGTTTTAAAGTAAAACTAATAGATTTCTAACTTTAAAATTGTGTAAAAGACTTCTTATCCCATGACCCAAGCCATGATATTTTCAATTGCCTCACATGCATGTGAAAGCTGGACAATGAATAAGGAACACTAAAGAAGAATTGATACCTTTGAATTATGGTGTTGGCGAAGAATATTGATTATACCTTGGAATGCTAGAAGAGCAAACAAATCTGTCTTGGAAGAAATATAGCCAGAGTGCTCCTTGGAATCAAGAATGGTGAGACTTCATCTTATGTACTTTGGACATGTTATCAGGAGAGACCAGTCCTTGGAGAAGGACACCATGCTTGGTGTGACGGTTAGGATTGTTTGTCACCTTGGCTGAGCCATGATTTTCAGTGTTTTGGCACTCGTATAATTTGTGATCACTTCCCTGTTGAGTTTTGATATGTGATCACCCCCATGATGTGATTTGCTGTGAGTAGCCAATCAGTTGAAGGGGAGTTTCTTTGGGCATGTAGCCTGCATGGAATATAAGTGGACATTCTGGCAGGGCTCAGGGGCTTTTTGCTCGTGCTGGATCCTGCTCATCTGACATCCAGTTCTTGGAACTTCAGCTAGCAACTTACCTGCTGTCTAGCCTGCCAATCTTGGGATTCATCAGTCTTTGAAGGCTGTGAGCAAGAGCCCTGCTCTCTGACCTGCCGATCTTGGGTTCGACAGCCCCTGCGGCTACGTGATTCAGGAGAAGACTCTATCCTGACCCACGGACTTGGGATGTTCCATCCTCTACAACTGCATGAGGGATTTTGTTGATATAAATCTCTCTCTCTATGTGTGTGTGTGTGTGTGTGTGTGTGTGTGTGTATATATATATATATTTATACGCTTTACTGGTTTTGTTTCTCTAGAGAACCCAGCCTAAGATATTTGGTGAAGTAGAGGATTCTTGAAAAAGTGGAATACCCTCAATGAGATGGATTGACACAGTGGCTGCAACAATGGGCTGAAACATAATGATTGTGAGAAAGGAGCAGGACCAGACAGTGTTTCATTCTGTTGTACGTAGGGTCGCTATGAGTTGGAACCGACTTGACAACACCTCACGACATAAAACAACATCCCATATTTCTCCTCAAAATCACCCCAAACCAACAATTAGTACAAGAAGCAGAAAGGTATGAGAAAACTAGGAAGTATCTGTAACTCCAGGGTACAGTTCATAAAGGTAGAAGTGGATGGAGGAATAGCTGAAGATTTAGCAGAATAAGGGAAATACTAAAGAGAAGTAAGCTGAGCTGCACTTAGTACCCCCAAAAGTGCCATTAGAGGGCGCTTTGGAAGTTGTGAGGACTATGATAACTGGAAATTGTAAGAAAGTCTCCATAATGTATACTTACATTCACAGGTTCTTACGCTTTCTCAGTACTGTCAGTGTGCCCTCATATCCCTCTGTGTGGAAGACAAGGATTCCAGGATACTTGGCAGAAGGAAGGAGTAGGGAGAGTTGTGGAAATGAGGAGATTAAAAGAAAGACTGCAAACTGAACAGTCAGACCCCCAGCTCTCTCTTCTGCCCACACCAGAACTCTAGTAGGTAGATTTATACCCTTCTCTAGAAAAATCAAACTACATCAGAGCAACTATTCTACAAGTAGTGACATTTGGGGTGAACAATGAAAAAGCCTGCTGGGCTTTTTTGACCACACTCCAGTGGCTTTCAGTGTACTAGCCACCCCCCTCCCACCCCCCGCAATGCCACCCAGATCTCCCCATCTCTTTCCTAGTGCATCAGCCTCATAAATGAACTGGGGTTGGGAGCAATGTGGGAGGTTGATCACTGTTTGATTAGTTAAACTATTTACATGTTTGTTTTGTTAATAAAAAATAACTAATTAAAAACAAGATTAAATTTGCAGAGAAGCATTTAAGTTGAGAAAGAAGAATATGCAGAGTGAAAGAGGGAGAAGAAGGAAGGCGGAATACATAGAAAATACAATAGTACTTGGGAAATTTTCAGTTGGACAATTTATTTGATCCCTATAATAGTCTTTCCCTTCTTTTTTTT
>NW_004444010.1:12214965-12264995 GCF_000243295.1 Trichechus manatus latirostris | reverse complement strand
TCTCATGCATCTACCTGAGCTAAGAAGCACACTCTTCATGAGTATCATAATCCCTATAGTAGTCTTTTCTTGAAATCAAATATTTTGAATTAATGCACAGTTCTGAAAGTCAACTATAAAATATTTTCTGTCCCTTTTGATAGACAATGTAATTTGTTGACATATTGAAATCTGTACATTATCTGAGGCCTCACATGTTGTTACTTTTTAAAAAGATCATTTGTTAGATGCTATTACCCAATGAGGCAATCAAAATGTCAGCTGTTGTGTAGGTAACAGCAAACCATTATTACTCATGTTATGAATATAACTGAAGGCCTTATCATACTTCATGGACAACAGACTGGTGATAGTGTCATATATGCCCTCATCATAGCATTTATACACCTGAAAATTAGAACAAAGACAGTGAAGTCATATTGGTTAATCCTGGATCCTTGAAAATCTAAAATTTACTGTTAAATTTAGTGACCGTTAAATATGTCCATCATTATACCTGTAACATACACACAGTATTTTTAATGGCTATTCAGTCATAGGCACTGTCAACCTGAGGAGGATGATGGCTTAAAACTAATTTCCAAGAGCTTAGCGATTTTTGATATTATATACACAAACATCTCTCCCTCTCACAGACACACACACAACACACACATCATGAAGAGCAAAGTTTTGGAGTTAGATACACTTAATTACAAATATTTCTTCTGCCACCAGTGATATCACTTTGAAAAAAGTACTAGCTTTCTTTACGTATAAAATTAAAATTTCTTTACGTTATCACACCTACCTTGCAGAGTTGTCATGATGATAAAGTAAGAAAGTCTGTATAATTTACTTAGCACTTAAACAAATTGTTGTCTAATCAATTCCAATGCATGGCAACCCCATGTGTGTCAGAATAGAACTGTGCTCCATAGGGTTTTCAGTGGCTGATTTTTCAGAAGTAGATCACCAGGCTTTTCTTCTAAGGCACCTCTGGGTGGACTTGGACCTCTGACATTTCTGTTAGCAGTTTAGTGCGTTAACCATTTGCACCACCCAGGGACTACACTTAGCACTTACTAAAAAGAAAAACAAACTAAACCAGTTGCCATCAAGTCAATTCCTTCCTGTGAATTCCAACTCATAGTGACCCTATAGGACAGAGTGGAACTGCCCCATGGTGTTTCCAAGGAGTGGCTGATGGATTTGAACTGCCGATCTTTCGATTAGCAGACAAACTCCTAACCACTGCACCAACTTAGCACTTAGTAGGTGCTTAATTAATATAATTATTATTATCCTAACCTGACATTTTACAAAAATAGGTAGGGAACCTTCAATGTATAATCCTCTCATCTTCTCCTTGGAATTAAGGAATTTAGCTCTGAGCCAACTTAATGCCAATAGGAAAGTCCTTGAAGCTGATTATGTACCTAGTGAGTGTAATAAGACAGGATAGGCTGTTAGAAATCTGATTGAAATTCTCCATGTAAGGAAAATACCACTTTATTCCCCGCAAAATGAGGAAATGCTACAAGATTTCAAAGCTCTCATTAATGTTAGAGTACGATACAGAATACCAGGAAACTAAAAAACTGCAGTTCTCTGTGGTCACTTTTCTTCAAGGTAGTTGGCATATCTATAGTTCTGAACTTAAGCAAACTTCACAGGCCTAAATATTGCATTAGTTTCTAACATGAGTCTAAGAAAGCTGCTCATGGCAGATTGGTACATGTAGAGGGTGTACTGTAATCTGAAAATAGGAGTTTACTTCGATGACAGAAGATTTGAAAGTGGGGCAGAGTATTTCAAAGTGCTAATATCTGAGAAAACCTGGGTTGTACATGAAAATTATCCCTTAACATCTCCTTTAATTGGTTTCAGTTAATGTTTTATGCTTAATTCATGGTTCTTGATAAATGCCATTAGTCCCACAAGTCATGTGCGCCATTGAATGCTGAAAGAAGGAAAAATCATGTTTTAGGGTGTACCTAATCCCCTGTATGCTAGTGATGATTCCCACATGAATGTTGCCCACACAGCCTTGTGGACATCATTGGTGGTCTAAGAGATGATTTAGGTGGTACCCCAACTCTTTTGTTTTTTCTATTAATACTTATTTTATTTTGGAAAAGAATATAATCAACATCAAATTCATTTACAGAATAAAGTTACCTTTTAAGTTTAATTTATTTAAGTTAAAAAAAGTGAATAAATGAATAAAAGCATCAAGTAAGTAATGATGTAGATGCGATGACAATATGACAAAAATTGTGGAGACAGTATCCAAATTACTGAAGTTTGAGAAACATCATGCTACATAATGGTTCTATTCAGCAAAACATGTGCAAATGATGACTCCAACCAATTTATACATCTGGGGGTACAATCCACCGAAATGCTATGGTGATCATAGGCAAACAGAAAAAAGTCTACAGAACATGGTACAATTCAGAACATCAGGGGAGCGCTGAGAAATAATAGCAGCTTCTGGATCAAATACATGTTCCTCAAAAGCCTTACTGACAAGGGCCTCATGATTCCTAAAGTCCAGTCTTCCCAAATTCAGGCATCCTCATCAGCCTGTACACCATCACATGCTTGTGCACCAACAGGAATGTGGAGGGCAGTGACATATCGGAGATGCTTTTCAAAAGACACAAAAAACACAGGCACTCAGGTTACAAAACAGGCCACAATTTCAGATGTGCTCATGTGAAAATTGCCTTGGAATAGATAAAACATTGTAACATTGATTAAGTACTATTAGTTTTTTTTTTTTTTTTTCCCCTGTTACTACCTTAAACATTAGGAATAGAAGCCGAATTAAAAATTTAAATCTTGATGGCCTGGTAATGCTGTACTTCTTTCTTTTTCTGTAATGCTACCTTGATGTACCAATCCAGCTAGCTTTGAGTATCCTGCTTAGTTGTATACATTGTCAGAATCCACACTTGAATTTATATTCTTTGGAGACCAAAAAACAGAACCGGGTCAATTTTGACTCATGGCCACCCGATGTTTGTCAAAGAAGAACGGTACTTCTTTGGGTTTTCAATGACTGATTTTTCAGAAGTAGTCGGCCTTTCTTCTGAAGTGCCAACACAACCAGTCTTTTGATTAGCAGCCAAGGATGTTAACCATTTGTACCACCCAGGGGTATTTTATTTTGGGGCTGGGATGACACATTAATCATTATGGTACTGTGTTTAGAGGAAGTGGTGGTTCAGTGGTAGAATTCTCAACTTCCATGCTAGAGACTTGATGGCCAATGCACCTCATACACAGCCACACTCATCTTTCAGTGGAGGCTTGCATGTTGCTGTGATGCTGAACAGGTTTCAGCAAAGTTTCTAGACTAATACAGACTAGGAAGAAAGGCCTGGCAGTCTACTTCCACAAATCAGCCACTGAAAATCCCATGGATCACAAAGCTCCAATCCAATTGTGCATGGGATCGCCATGAGTCAGGGGACAACTCAACATCAGCTAACAACAGCATATAAAGTTTAATAGATGCCCAATAAGTGGATTAGGTTTTTCAGAGAAAGATTTTTGCTACATGTGGAACTTTCAGCAAGTGAAGAGGGAACAGTATGAGGGGCACAGTGGCCTCTTATGTGATGTGACAGGGAAGGGAGTGGCAGTGAGCTAAGAAATTTTCTTGGGACAGAGAGGCTACTTGGGGATCTTAGAACACAGGGCTGATTAGTTAAGGAGAGTTGAACACACAACATTCAGAAATTGCAGTCTGTGATCATTGACATTTTCTATCTAAAAAGATAGCGAGAAGATATGTGGTAGACCCTACATGGAAGCGAACAGTGTTCCAAACAAATAATAGTTGTTTATTTTACTTAGTTTGTCTTTTTTCTTCCTTTTTCCATACTAAAATTCCAAGGAGAAAAAAATTAACCACTGTCCCCTCAAAATGAGTGGTTTTTCAGCCAGTAAAATATGAAACTTCTGTATGATATGTTAATGGTGGACACATGACATCATGTACTTGTCAAAACGCATAGAACTGTACAACACAAAGAGTAAACCCAAATGTAAACTATGGACCTCCGTTAATAATAATGTATCAATTGTAACAAATGTACCACAGGAGTACAAGATGTTAATAATAGGAAAAACTATGCAGAGGGAGCGGGGGCGGAGGGAGGAGGATATATGGGAACTGTCTGTACTTTTGGCACAATTTTCCTATAAACCTAAAAAAGTCTCTAAACGTCTCTAAAAAACGTCTATTAAAAAAAAAAATGAGCGCTCTCACAAACCTTCTTTTGAATAACAGAAAATGTGTGATTAGTTAACCTGCCTTAAAGTGCCAACAACAATACTAACATGGGATGGAGCTAAGAATGCATGAATTTCCCCAGTAGACGTGGAAAAACTGCAAAGTTTATGAATAACTGTATGGAAAGTAATTTATTGACATTTACCTTAAGAGACCTGAGGGTCACTGAGAGAAATGCACCTTGGGGCATGACAAGGAAGAGTCGAAGAGTTTGTTGTACTAAGCAGCCAGAGCCTCTAGTGGATTGCCTTACTATGTTAATTTTCCAAGTTGTTTGGATGGGTCACAACTGCACTCCAACGTCCTGTCTGCAAATGCTAAATAAATAGCACGTTCACGTCAGACTACAGAAACAACATACTAACCAATGTCATTTAAGAATCAAAATGCTTATTTTCACTTGAAAATTCACACCCAAAATAATTGAAGTTGGCACACCCAATGTGTCTGTCTGTGCAAACGTTGCTTCTTCTAGGCACAGTTCTAATTAACTTACATTATGTCTACCATAAAGAACAATTTTTATATCAGATATAGGAGGTAGGACAGTGATGGGTCTTCAAAATAGTAAGAGATGATATTTAGCTTCATTCCTTACTGAAGATCTGTCAAGAATTAGCAAACCCAGTTTATGCATAGAAATGGATGAACTTTGCTATCATTTCCAAAAGAAATAAGGTTTAGAAAACATTGTGCAAGGTAGCAGCCTCGGTGCATGTAGCCACTTGTCCAACAATAAATAATACATTAGATTTTTTTCAGTTTAAACATTCCAGTGCAGACCGATGCAGTGATGCCAGCTACATTCTGTTAACTTGTGAAGAGGCAGTGTGCGTATCTACAAACAAGCCCTAAGAGTGACACTTCATTAAATCTTCTCAAAATGAACTGCTGTCAAGTCCTCAAGTCCTCTCAACTTTGCTTCTGAAGAGAAATGGTAGTTTTCAGCGCAGTGCTTACAGAAAATGACTTTTTTTTTTTTTTTTTTTTTTTGGTAAACAAACAATTCAATGGCGAGAGGTTTGTTCCTTAAAAAGGTGCTCATGGAATCTTACCCTGAATAACACGGACGCCTCATTTCCCAGAGGAGGAAATGGTTTTGTAAGTTTTGAGAGGTCTCCTGTCTGCTTCACTGGTTTACAGTCCCAGTCTGGCACTGTATCTGCCCCTCAGCTTTGTATATTTCAGCAAGAGAAGGGGCTGGGCTAGGCGCTGTGGTTTTTTTTTTTTTTTTTTTTCCTCCTCTCACTTCCCTGCGATGTTTTGAACTGCCTTCCTACAGACGTCATACAGCCCTTGAGGAATAGTTTCTGCCTGGTGAGATTGAATGATAGTTCTCATTCACAAAGGCTTAGAGTCAGATTCTAAAGCAGGGGACAAAAACGGAAATTACATTCACAGGTAAAGCAGTCAGCCCAGCTCAAGTGTGGAAAGCTTTTGTTCCCTCACTGATTTCTTTGCTCCACGGACAAGCGTATTTTCCTGTGGTCACCCTGAAATGGAACTTCCCTGACAGCTCTCCGGTGTTACACCATACCTCTAGGTCGTTTTCTTTTTTCTCTCTACCTGAGTACTTTTAAACTGTTGGAAACCTTTAAACCTGTTACTACTGAATTGCAAAAAGGAGATCAAGTGGCTCTTTCACTGGGCTGTTTTCCCTTGTGACCTAGATGAAGAATAGATTTGAAATGCAGTTCCTCCCTTGGCAATACAAGACAGAAAAGAAACTGTCACTTCTGAACAGCCTAGTGCTGGAGTAAATTCAGCATGAAAGAGGAAAGCGCTCCTGCGTCTTAAAGCCTTCCCTATGAGCTGGACTTGGGGCAGGAGGCGGACTTCAGGAAATTTGGATTTCTTCAAGCAGCCTCCCTTGGAAATGGAATATATTTAAAACCTTCTTTGCAGAAAGACAACTGTAATATATTAATCAGAATACTTGGAGACTTTTTTATTCCCCAAAATGAGCATTATTATGAAGCCGAGATCCCGGTCTACAAGTTCCCTAAGGACTACAGAGGCAATTTGGTAATGTGCTTTCTCTCATGCTTCTCCCCTTTTCCCATTTAAGATTGACATAGTTCTTGACTGTTTAGTAATTACTGACAAGGTTCAAGTGTTAGGTGTGACGTTAAAGCTTCGTGAGAAAGGGCAGTCCTTTTATTCTGTATTTTGTGCCCACTCTCCTCTGTTCTAACCAAAGTGGTGTTTGCATTTTTTAACTCCATGTGGACTAGAGTGATTCATTTGATGAGAAAAGAAACTTGAAGATATTTTGGGAGTTTAGAAAATGAAACTTGTCATTTTTCCCTGTTCGATTTAGTTGCTTGTTTCTTCATCTTTTTTTCCTGCTGCATCAGCCAGCTGGCAGTTGGCAGCCTTTGCCACTATCTTTATAAGTAACAGATTTTAGCACAGATGTATTAGAAATTAATAATGCTATGTATCTTTAATAATACATGTGTGATCAACTTAAATTTAACTATGTGGCTAAATATATACCAAGTTACCTTTCAGACATCTCCTGTTTTATTTTGTTAGTAATGTTCCCTAGTAAAAGTACTGTATTTTTTGCTAATTTTAATAGTTTCACCCTAATGAAAAGTGTGTTAATTTTAATTTATTCTACTATTTCCCCAACACTTGTTTGATATGCTCATAAACATATAGCCCTTAAGGAATAGTTTTCCAACAAAGGAACTTTTGTGTCTACAGAATACTTTTATGGCTACTATTTCAGAGGTTAATCTTATTTATCTTAGTGACTGATGGTAAATAAATAACTAAGCTTGCCTCTTTAAAATGGAAAAAATATGCTTTAGATAGGGAAAATAAAAGCAGTGATTGAAGACAGGTGGTTGGGAGTATCATAGAAGAAGGCAAGCAAAATATATTGTTTTATTATGTGAGCAGGCAAACACACATATACTTAAATTATTTGCATAAGGAATTCTGCGTATGTTTATGTGGTTGGGTGTTTGCAGTTATTGTATTCACATTTTATAGTGGACTGGAAGCAAAAATTGCCTCTGCAGTAGTATTCTGGTGAGTTTTAATAGACTGTGGATGAAATGCATCAATAAACTATAGGCAAAGACTTTGTCCCTTATGTCACTGGCATTCCTTACAAAAGAATACATGCAATAAATTCTTCCTTGAATTTATTTAAAGAAAAGTTTGCATATGCAAATAAATTTGATCAGTCTGTTTTGCCAAACAGTAAATACTGGGAAACACTAAGAATCCTTTTAAGAATTACCATAGCTAATTTAAATCTCTGACAAGGATAATCAGAATTCATAAAATAAATGAAGTTCATTTATTTGTTATTTATACCCTGCCTATCTGAAAAGAGGATCTGATACTTGAATAAAAAGAATTTAACCAAGGTCTATCCCTTTCTGCCTGAACTGCCAGGAGACTTATTTCCAAATTCAGGACTCAATCACAGTGATTAGTTCATTTCATGGGACTAGGGCACTGATGACCTTTACTTGTCTGAAATTGTCATAGTCTACCTTTAGCCACTATTGTTTTCTGTACTATTTTAAATTGTATGAGTTATTTTTATTAGGAAGCAAGGCTGAAACTCAAAGTACAATCTTTTAAAAATATGTATATTGTTCCATTTAATTTTAAATGTTTTGCATAGTGTTGGGTCCGAATAGTTTATGAGTAAGAAATAAATGTCTCTCATTTTGCTAATGAGGCCGAGGTTTAACTGTATTCTATGGAAACCGCTTCAGTTGTTAATCTTACGTATGACTTATTAATAATATAACTGCCTGGTACCACTGCTGCCTCAAATAATTTGACACGAGAGTGTGGTTACAGTTTTTATTATCGCTTTTATCATTTAAATTCTATACATACACACATATTTATTTATTTATATTGATGTATATGGGAGTCCCTGGTTAGCGCAGATGGTTAAGCGCTACTATTAGCCAAAAGGTTGGTGGTTTGAACCCACTCAGATGCTCCTTGGAAGACAGGACTGGAGATCTGCTTCTGAAAACCCTGTGGGAAAGTTCTGCTTTGTAACACATGGGGTCTGGAGTCACCATGTGTTGGAATCGACTCAACCGCAACTAACAATAACAACATATTTATATATGGTAAAATCTGTATAGATTACAGAGTAAATGTGTGTGCATGTATTCACGCGCACATATATTTACTTTATTACAAATAAACAAATAAGGCAGGCCATTCTCTCCCTGTGCCTCTACACATACTGATCCCAGAGAGCTCTGCAGGAAAATGTCTTCTCATCAGCCTTCCTATTTCTAACTTCTCAACAACCCCACTACTCAATTCCTTTTCAAACACTAAGGCCAATTTCATCCTCCTGAACAGTTGACTTCTCATGGGAGAGACTTGTTGATTTAACATTTATCCCTTTTACAGATTTCTTTTTATTTTTCATTCTAGACTTCAGAACACTTTGTTCTTGGAGACCCATCTTTTGTCTTTATCATCTTGATTCTGTTTATGTAATTCCATTTTTCTGGTCGATTGGAACTTTTTTTCCTCCAAAATTCTGCTTTTCTCTCAGGTGCCTGAAATCCAAATGCTACCTCAGCAGTTCGTTATCTGCCTTCTGCAAGAATCTAATACTTTGGATGATTTCTCCTTTATTTTTTTCTGTCTGCTTCTCTTTAACCAATACCATAAAAAGCAATCCACACTGATTTATTCTTAACATCCCTGATTAAATCCCTATGAGGTATTTACATTTTTGAAGGGGGCGCTTCATGGCAAGCTTATAACAATATTATGCAGGTTTGCTCTTATTTCATATTCTTAAAAGGACAGCCTTAAGTTAGAGTTAAGATTTTATGAATTAAAATAATGAAATAGAGTCTTGAGATTAATCTGTTTCCATTTAATATGTGTCACAAATTTAGATGTCATATAATAAAAGTATATACTAGATTGCTTCTATTTATTATTCAACAGGCATTTATTGAGAACCTACTATATGCTGGGCTGTAACAGAAAATGATTACGATATTTATTTTTTAGTATATCCTTTAAAAAACTGCATGTATGAAATTGAGAAAAATAGCACATTTATTTTCATATGCTCATAGCAGTTAATAAAGTTAACACAATCATTAATTGGGGTGCTTGCTGTTTACCTTTCTCTTCCAATTGCTTCAGTAACAATATTCTACTTTTGAGTTATATATAAGAAAACAATTCAAAATATTTGAATTTTACACATCTTAAATTCAGATTTTGTCAACAATTATGTATTATAATAATATTTCCATTCATATGCCTTGATATCTTTATGGAATTTTATCATTTACAAATGGATGTCCCAATGATACTTCTCATTAACGTAATAAGATTTAGATGATTCAGTTTAAGTTAAAACATTACAATCCTGTCAAATATAAATATAAAGAAAACTTTGGTCAACAAAACTATATTTTGTTCTTTCCTGCTATGAGAACATTTATCATTGTTTCAGATATATATACTTGTCATACTTAAGATTTTTCTTTATGTAAGCTGGGGGAAAAAAAGAGATGCTACTATCCAAAATATGACTACTGAGTTCAAAAATAAAAAGCAAGATATGAGACAGAATATCAAAACATGTAATAATCGTACTTAATGTTTACAGGTATAGAAAAAAACTATGGAGAACTCTCTTTCAGGCTTTGGTAGTGGTTACTTTTTAGAGGTAAAAATGGTAGGGACAGAGATAGCAAAGATTTGCTGTTTTTTTTTTCATCGTACTCTATATTGCATGAAGTTTTCATCAAATAATTGTTACCCGTGAAAGTTTAAATATTTTAAAAATATAACTACTGCAGGCATTAGCAAGCGCATATATAGATATAGATACAGGTGTATAGATATACCATTAAACAACAATTTACTCAGTGTCCAAAATACAGCAAATAAGCGTATCAGTACTGATAAAAGCCACTTGCTGTTGAGTTGATTCTGACTCACGGCGACCCCATGTACGTGTCAGAATATAATTGTGCTTCATTGGGTTTTCAATGGCTGATTTTTCTGAAGTAGATCGCGATGCCTGCTTTGAAGGCACCTCCGGGTGAACTCAAATCTCCAGCTTTCAGTTAGTAGCTCAGTGTGTTAACCATTTGTACCACCCAGGGACTGCATTTCAATAGCAGACAGATAAAATTTTCTGGATTTCTTTATTGCTTTAGATTAATAACTGATATGCTTTTTTTCCCAGTAACTCTCTCTTTCTAAGGCTCAGAAAAAATTAAGGTTTGCTGAAAGTTCTTATTTTGGCCTCATGATTGTAATGGAAGGTATTTGTGTAGGCTAAAACTACTAGTTTTATAATTAAGAAAAAAAAAACCTGTAACAATATTGATCAATGCGTTGGAAGGAAAATTACTCATAATCCCACTATTCTATTCTCAACCATTCTCATTTTCAGTTTAATTTATGTATCCTAAATAGTTGTAAATACTGTTTTTGTACTCTGCTTCTTCATTTAACATATCAACAGTTTTGTATTTTTTCTAATAATACTTCTAGCTTTCATTTTATTGTCTTTTACAAATGAGAACTAAGCTGAGAATTGTGCATGCAGTATTTCGTTTAGTCCTTGTAACAACATTGAAAGGAAGGAGTTGCTAATCCAATTTTACAGATGAGGAAATGAGCCTAAGAGATAAAAATGCAGGCAGTCCCCGATTTAGGACTCTTCAAGTTACCACGAACCACACTTACGACTGTCCTTTCTTTTCTTTTTTTGGTGCATCTTGTCATTAGTAGTATGTTGCAGTGTGTAATTTGCTGATGTTGTCATTCTCAGATGTGCACTAGCAGATGTTCAATTTTATGATTTACCGTTCAAAACACTGCCAGATTTATAATGATACTGATAATAAAAGGCAATAATAATGAAAACTTAAAAAAAAGAGGTATTCCATTTACATCAGAATTGATTTATGGCAGATTCATTGAAATGCAACCCCATCCTAAAGTGGAGACTTGGGTTAGAACCCAAGTGTGTCCACTTCAAAGACAATATACTCTTTTTACTTTAGTATGTCATCTCTCTTTACTGTTTGCCTAATTACCATTTTTATGACAGTAAAATTGTCCATCTTGTGAATATATCTAAACACACTGCAATAATGGGTTAGATTTTGGGTGACTGGAGAAATAAATTGGAAGTTGTCTTTTTAGAGTCTGATAGCCTATGAAGTTTAGAGCTGATGTTCGGTGTTGAAAAATGGCTGTTTGAAAGATTCTTGTAGTGTTAGCCTCTGGGTCATTATATATTATCCACTGGTAGCAAATAAGGTCATCTGTTCCCTACTATAGAGAAATAAACAGAGCCTTCTGGTTTTGAATAGATCATCTTTCTAATTATATCAGCAAGCTTTACTTTGTTCTCTGCAAGCTCTAAGATTTCAGGTTAGAAACAAATACTGTGTTTCAGACTTACATGAAATTTCATGTTTTATGTCGGCTTTTAAAAAGATACAAAATTCTCCTTCTTACACTTTATCTTAGAAGCTTGTAAATGGGGAAACATATGGAATTTGCAGGCTTTCTACCTGTCCAATATAATTTTGATGTAACTTACTTTCAAAGTTAGTTCAGAGTTTTGACCATTTGATAAACTTTTTTGATCCCATTTACCTAAGTTGGTGTTACATCCGCTATAAACCTGTATATACGCTGCTTTCAGAAGAAGTGATTAAGAAACCTTGGGTATTATATTAAACATAAGTACAGAAATATAGAGTGGATCACAGATCGGTTTACTCTTTAAAGTCGTAAGTTATGGGATTCCCTGAAAAAGCTATTCATCCACTCTACTTTTAAGTCGCTTTTTTGCCATGGAAAAACCATTTGGTCCCTCTAAAGTCACATCTACTTGCCTATAAAATAAAGAGGATGTGCTAGATTGCTGAATTGCAAGCATTTTTTTTTTTCCAACGGAGTACTTTTTACAGATTAAATGTGATTTGGAGCCAATACATGCATACACCATATTTTTACACAAATAACGTGTGCTTTTTGTTTATTTGCCAACTGTGCCCTCCCTCGAAAAATATTTTCATAAGCTCACTATGCTAATTTTTTTACAACATATAAAAAAATTGGCATAGTGACACGAAACTACCTTGTGGCAGGGAGGGCACGGTTGGCAAACTAACGTAGAAGACCAAGTTTTTTGCATAAAAATACGGTGCATATACACACCCATATGAAAGATTTAAAATTATTTGTATACATGATATAAAGAGATAAAATTAGAAACACATGTATATGTATGAAATATGTAAGTAAAAACATATAACCATAGATATAACAGTAAAAACCTTTGCACCTTTACTTCCGTCAACCCCAGTCCCTCTTTTCGCACTACCTCTAAAGAGCCCTAGAGTTTCAAGGAGTGTAATTTGAAAACCCCTAAGCTATGAGTCGGAATCGACTCGACGTCAACAGGTTTAAGCTAATAAACTATTTAGGTGCTTTATAGTTCTACATTCTGTAGTGCTACCTTCCCAGTGGAGGGTCATTTGTGTCACCAGGAGGAGACCAATATGGAAGAACTACAGCTCATTTTGAACCAGACATCCACCATCTACCACCTTACCCTGTTTAATGACACTGCCACCTTCTAGGGAAAAGCTGCTATTAATGGACTTGAATGTAGAGGACCTTTTTTACCCCTTGTCTCAAGCCTAAGAACTACTGCTAGAGGACAAAAGGAGTCAAATGCAAGTCCTTCCATGTTTCTGCTACATATGAGGGAGAACAAAAATTATAAAACTAGAAAGTAGTTGCAGAGTATATGTGCCCTGGGGATCACAGCTTCTAAAGCTTCCCTACAGGAAACAGTCCTGGTGTTTTACAACCCACACAGTTAGAAAGTTCTTGTTTATTATGTCTAATACTAATCTCCCTTGCTTAAATTTTAACTCATTTCCTCTTAGCTATCAATGGAGATATGATAGCAAATCAATAGATAAGTAGATTCTTCTTTATGACATTTGAAAACTGCCTATAGGTGAATTATTGGTCTTTATTAAAATTTCATATAGCAAAATATTCATTCTGAATTGGAAAGTAGATGGCACCAATGTGATTTGTTGAAAGAAATATTTCATTGAACATAGTTTCAATATGCGATTGTTTTCAGGCTTCCTACCGAAGAGCGTTCCCATTGTACCCAATTCTTCTTCTGTTTAAAATACATCAAGATGGGAAAATTCACTCTTTTAAATTAGTATGCATGACATATTCATATATAGAGAGAATACAGAAAATAATAATCCTTAAACATCTATGATATTATTTCATTGCAATGTGGCATGGAATTTCTTCTTTGTGTTGGGGAAATTTTATGACCAAACTAGTTAGAATGAATTACTGCAAAACGTGTCAACTTTTAACCAGTGGCATTCAAACATAACTGCTAGCTGTAATATTTCCTCTGATAGTGCAGATTTGTCATCAAACAGCAGGTAACAGCATCAAACAGATTGGCAGCTGGACTACCAGCTAGTGACAGCAGACCCTAAGTCTATAGTGATATTAGTAGAAACAACCCTAGTAATGGTATTAGCTACAACGTTTTGAGAATCCACTGGTAGACACTGGACTAGGTACCTTACACATTTTTGCTCGTTCCTCCTCAAGTAACTCTATGAGTTTACAGAGTTCGTAAATCACGGAGATGGAGAAAAACCATGCTCTGTCTAATTCTAAATCCCACATTTTGTTGTTGTTTTGCTTGTTTTTTCCACACTCTCTAATCTGCTTTGACCACACAGGGTTTTGCCTCATGGTATTCCCAAAATAAGTCAGCAACCTATTATTTGTACCTTTCCTTAACCTGTTCTAAATTGTTCATTTCTCCTTTAACCTAGTACGTACAACTCAAGAACATGTTCACTCCATTCCCTTCTGTATTTGTCTGCCTTCTTTCCCAAAATTTGCATTCAAGCCTTCAACCACAGACCCTAGAGATGTGTCAAGAAATAGAAACTGGACTTTGACACTGCTCTGTCCCCTAGAGATCTAGCTAGTTCTTGACTTGTTCAACTTATTGACCTTCTCCTTCAGGCCAGACTATTAATTGAGTCGTCTTCTTCCTCTCTGGCATTTGACCATTTTGTAGAACCATAAAATCTTTGAAATGAGAAGGACCACAGAGAATAACCAATCTAATTCTCATCCACCTCACCCCCATTTTGGAGCTGGAAACGTTTTGCTAGTCTTTAACATTTCTAAGTAGAGTCAAGGAAAATTGTTAGAAGCAGTATCAGTGGTTCTCTAGTAAAAGATTTTTTGGTGGAATAGTTTTTAAAAGCTCAAAAATGAAATCTGAGTTCCAACAGAAAGCTAAAAGTTAGTCTATCAAGCAAGTATGTACAGGCAATTCTATTGTAATTCTTAGGTTTCTAATGTAATTCTTAAATTCTGTGAAATTAATAAATGCAATGATAATTCTATTGTGACTTGTCAAAAAAGTAGATTGGAGAATTATGCACAGATTCGTGGAAATTGGGGTTTCAGCAATCTCCTGAAAGACACGCAAGATAACATTTTTACCAAGGTCCTGTCCAGAAAACTGAACTCTGTTCATGAGACTTTTTGGAAGTCACGCAGCTAGTTAAGTAGCTAAATTCATGTCTTGAAGTTCTAAGTCTACTCCATTCTCTTCTGCCAATATAGTCTTTAGCAGAGATTAAAGTTAATGGCCGTTACTATTTATTGAGTTCTTACTATGTGCCGGGCACTATACTATTCATTTAACAAGAATTATCCCATTTGGTCCTCCTGATAAATCCTGTGAGACAAGCATTATTATTATTCCACATCTTACAAATGAAGAAACTGAGGTCTAGTCAAGTAAATGACTTGCCCAAAGTTGCATGGAAAATAAGTGAATTGCAAAAATTCACACTATTTTTAAATTATAAAATATGTTATCTTCAGTGATGATACACACATTTACATGTTGAATGTGTTAACGGGTATAAAGTACTTAGCACACTGGCTGATTTCTTGTGAGTTGCCAAGAAAAGTTAGATTGTATTATGCATTTTTAAAGTGTGTGTATCAGTGTGACTCTTTAAATAATCAAGACCTATAAATCTGAAAACTGATTCAAATGATGAGGTTCCCCCCCCCCCAATACAAGATGGTCTTCTTTGACACATCTCAAAACTGAGCATTTAGACAGAGCTAGGTATTCTGGATAAATTATATAAACAGTGTGATTCAAAGAAGGCATACTTTATCCAGGTAGGTCAAAGAAGTAAACAACATAGAGAAGGTGACACCAGAAAAAGGGGTCAATTGAAAGCTTCTGATTTAGTTATTTAAAAATCAGAATCCTCTCGGGAAGCAGATCTAGGCAGTACTTTAATCTGAAAGGAGGGGCCAGGTACCTGGGCATTTTTCCTAGGTGCATCCTTGTAAAGACTTTCTCCATGAAACCTTCCTACTTGGGGCCACCTGGTAGTTCAGTCTTACTGTGATCACACTGCCAGGCTTTCTCTACCTCTCCAAGTCCCCTTCTCCTCCAGTTCTAAAGTGCATTCTTGATTGTGTAATCACACATCTTTATCTCCATAGCTGAGTCTCATCCTTCCTGCCAGGCCCCAGACTGGGTAGGACTCCTGTTTAGTTTGCCTTCCTATAGTAGCTCAGCAGAAAGGGCTTAAGCCTCTTAGTACATCAGTTTCTAAAAAGTCAACAGACAAAAAATAACATCTGTTCCTGCAGCCTGGAGTGTTACTTCAGGATGAGCTATACATCCGACAGGGCTAGAGATGTGGAGAATATGGTATCTTAGTGGAAACAGGCAATTAGGTTTCCACATCTCTACTATCTACTTATTTTGTCATGAGTAGTTACCAATAAACATGGGTAAGAGCATTCCTTTGTTATAATTAACAGTTGCACATTAGGTTAAGAAGTGTGACTGAGGGTAGAGTTAATCATTTTGGGATAAGAAATTAAAATGGAACACAGTAGTCCCAATGGTTTATCTGAGTCCTTTTGTTGAAATGAAGTCTACTTCTATATGAATCAGTAAGGTTTCTGCAGTATTATAAAACACACACACACTCAAAAGCAAACCTGCTGTTAACAAAATGCCTTTATAATGGTTTTATTATAACTGGGAAAATCATTTTACATATATAGTTATGAAATTATATCCTTAGCTATAAATACCTGTGGAATTTCTCCATAATTGTAAGGTGTGTCTCATGTAATTCACAAAGGATTAGTACCCGTTGTTTAAAGTCAGGATGGCTGATCTTTGTTGTCTATGGTCAGCTTCTTACCATTAGGAATAGCTGCAGGAATAATATACTGACAGCTGCATCAGGGCCCAGAGAGAAAAGGGGCTGTGATAATTTGGTGACGTCTCCCAGAGAGAAAACCAAACGAAACCAAACCCACCGCCATTGAGTCAATGTTAACTCATTGTGACCCTATAGGACAGAGTAGAATTGCCCCATAGAGTTTCCAAGGAACAGCTGGTGGATTTGAACTGCTGACCTTTTGGTTAGCAGCCGTAGCTCTTAACACTGTGCCACGAGGGTTCCAGTGTTGCATAATGTGGCTGCTGGCCATTTACATGACCCTGGTTATCTCACAGTACGTTTATATATCTAAACTCTGCCATTAAACTTGCATGCAAATAAAACTATAGCAAAAACAGGTATATACATACATAAAAATGAATGTGTATAATTTTTAGAAATTTTTTATGTGTTTTTGGTCATTTGTCATCTATAAAGAGCATACCCTTGTAAATATTGTAAGCCATTAAAACTCTTTTTGGATATTGCAAACCAGAAAAAAAAATTAAATCACTGATTTTAATTATTGATAGCCACCCAGATCAAGAAATAGTTTTACCAGCGAAACAAAATGCACTGTTAGGTCCCTTCTAGTCACTGCCCACCCCTACCAAGGGTAATAACTACCCTGATTTCAAAAATCACCAATTACTACATTACAAATTACTATTTTCTGCTTTTGAATTTTATTTAAAAGGAACTATCTCACATGTACTAATTTGCATTTGGCTAGGTTTTTTTCCCTGCAAAATGATCTTTGAGAGATTATCCCATGTTGATATGTGTGTCTATACTTCATTCATTCTCCATAATGTTGAACAAACTTGTTTGAAAGATAAATTCAGAAAAAAAATCAAATGTTCTATTTGTTTAAATCATAATCTGATATATAGGAATACAAGAGCATTTAGAATTATTGTCTTTTTACAGTAATTGTTTGAATATGATTTAATGTCTATCTTAGTTATCTAGTGCTGCTATAACAGAAATACCCCAGGTGGATAGCTTTAACAAACAGAAGTTTATTCTCTCAGTTTAGGAGGCTAGCAGTCCGAATTCAGGGCACCAGCTCCAGGGGAAAGCTTTCTCTCTCTGTCGGTTATGGGGGAAGGTCCTTGTCATCAATCTTCCCCTGGTCTAGGAGCTTCTCAGCACAGGGACCCCAGGTCCAACGAATGTGCTCCGCTCCTGGCGCTTCTTTCCTGGTGGCATGAGGTTGCTCTCCTCTCTGCTACAATTCTTTCTTTTATATGTCAAAAGAGATTGACTCAAGATACAACCGCATCCTGTAGATTGAGTCCTGCCTCTTGAACAGAACTGCTGCTAATCCTGCCTCATTACGTCCTAGAAATTAGAATTTGTAATACATAGGGTAATCATATCAGATCACAAAATTGTGGACAACCACACAATACCGGGAATCAGATTGACACACAGTTTTGAGGGACACAATTCAATCCATAACAATGTCCAAAGTCTGTTTCTTAGACTCACCCCCAATGGCCATTTCTTCTGGGAGGCCCTCCCATTAGTTGTTGTTAACTGCCATGGAGTCAGCCCCCAACTCATGGTGACCCCATGCACAGCAGGATTGGACCACTATGACCATATAGGGTTTTCACTGGCTGATTTTTGGAAATAGATTGCCAGGCCTTTCTTCCTAATCCATCTTAGTCTGGATGCTCCCCTGAAGCCTGTTCAGGATCATAGCAACACAAAAGCCTCCACTGACAAATAGGTGATGGCTGCACATGAGATCAGTTTACCAGGAATCAAACCTAGGTCTCCTGCACGGAAGGCAAGAATTCTACCACTGAACCACCATTGCCTCGGAGAAGCCTTCCCAAACCTCTCCAATCAGAATTAAAACTCCCTTCTCTGTGATCTCCTATGACCCTGTTCTTTTGTCTGTTGTAACACTTGAAACATTGCGGTAATTATCCACTGTTTCCTTTGCCTCTCCTCCTGAACTGTGAGCATGTTGTAGGGTAGGCAATGGATTTGCTCATCTTTGTAACCCCTTGCCCAGCACTGGAAGCGCATTCTCTGTTGTAAGTGTTCAACATCTGCCTGTTGTAGGAACATGAGCAAGTAGAACATTACATTACATTACAAAGAAAATCTTACAATCTGTTTTTATCTTCTCTTTGTTTTTAATAGATGGCGCTTTGCTAGGGATTGTATAGGATGAGTTAAAGGCAGAATTTACTCTCTATGGTGAGAAGTTTCTAGGAGGATTTTTGCCCATTTCCTGTGGTTTGCACCCTTAATTTACCACCTTCACTGGTAATTCTGTTCTCTCCACTTCTGTATGAATACATCTCATTCCTTCAGGTATCTTTCATTCTAGAATCTACACTTCACGGTTTTCCTCAATATCTCCCCCTTGCCCAAGAGATTCATCTCAGTACCAACAACTAGCAATGGACTGGATATACAGAAATGCTTATAAGTGCAAGTGTGTTGCACATATTAATCACCCAGATGGCATGGCTGATCTTCTGACTCTATCAGTCAGGTGATTAATATGTGCTGCTGAGAGATCTCTTAGAGGGAAGCACTAAGACCACCACTTCAGGCTCCCTCCAGCTCTGCCTGTGAGCATTGGGAAGCCAAACACAGCTGCCCATCCAGGCAGGTTTGGAGGCTGAGATGCTGAACAGGAGCCAAGCTCATCTTGGGGTCCTAACAAATGAAGTTGACCTCTGACCTTCAAAGTCGAGAAACAACTTAGGGTTAGCATCCCTCCTTGTATTGTGAGCTTTTCCCATTGTTCAGTCAGCTAAAAGCTTTACCACTTCTAGAAATAAATATTTTGAAGTACTAAGAAATTAAGACCTAATTCTTAATTATAGAGAAAGTAATTTTTTATATTGTACAAAAACATTTCCTAGCCACTTGACCATTTTATCTGATTCTGCAGCTTAAAAGGTACAGTCCTTTAAAAATAGTTTAGTTGCCAGAAATCTCTCTGCTAGTTACAAACATAAAGGTATATTTTTCATTGTTTCATTTAATAATATTTATTAAGCCAGCTCTGCCCCAGGCATCCTGCAGGTTGTTAGAGAGACAATGATGAAACATATAGTCCTCACCTTCATAGAATTTACAGCCTAATGAGTTTCTAAAGTATTCCTGTGGAGCAGATGATATCTCGTTTTACCTACAATTACATCCCTAGGATTTTTATTTTATTTTATTTTTTTACCTTCATGATAAGAGAGTAAGTTTAAAGTTAAAATAATGTTTCAGTTGCTTCCAGAAATCCACTGGTAAGCAGAATAACTTAAAAATCTTGCTGCTTCAGTTTTGGATGTGGTTACATATGAAACAAATCTAGAATTTTTATTTTATGTTAGGCCAAAATATTTTGCCTTGGCTGGGGGGATATTTTCATTCTAAATAAATTATTTACTTAATCACCTCCTATGACACTGAGTCAGCCAATTTAAATATATAAATTTATCTTATTTAAATAAGCCTTAAAGCCAACAGATTTCTTTCTCATTTCGATGAATTTAACCTTTAATTTTTAAACATAAAATACATAAACTTGGAAATTTTGATCTACATATAGGAAGTGAACATGAAATGGGAGCATTAGGAAAAAATAGCTAGAAATAAGTGAATTTGAAACAAAAATAGTTCATGAATTAATCTTTTACATAGTTTAATTTGTGGCCAAAGTATCTGTCTTCACAGATAATCTTCAGGATACCTTTATTTTATCCTAGTTAAATTTTGAAAAATATTTGAGCGTTCTGCTTCACTAAGAAGGGAAATAAACTCTTCCTTTCCACAAATAACTGTTACTCGCTTGTCTGCCAGCTCTGTAAACAACTTCGTTTTACTATCATCATGGTTGAGTGCACTTTTATTCCTTTGTTCATCATGAATAATCCAGGCTACAACTGCATTAGTTCAAGTAAGGTCATTTAGTCAAATAAGAATCTAATAGAAGCTTTTGGAAAAGACTCTCAAAGAGCAGATTCCATACAGGAAGAGAAGAAACTAGTATTTATGGCCCCCTGTAGTGCAGTGTGAAGGGTAAACCCTTAAAGATTATGACTGCCATAATCGACTCAACAGGAAAGGGTTGGTTTGTTTGTTTTTTTTTACATATAAGGGCACCAGGCGACAATAGAAAGCCTGTTTGCGAACAAAATAACAAATTATTATCAGACTTTCATAATGAACCCCATTATTTGATGATTCCCAATCACACTTGTGTACTACTAGCATTTTTGTGTAATTATAACAGCTCCGAATCTGTATTACTTAGAAATAATAAGTGCTTTTTATGAACTTTAGCCTGTAGTCAGGAAAAATGGTAAGATTTTAGATTGAGTTACAATTGAATTTCTAACTTGGACCTCCCCCTTCTCTCAACTTTATAGCCTTGGTCACCCCTTCTTAAATGATTATCTTTTTGAACTTTTTCCTTGTGTTTCTGTTTTGTTGTTGACTTTCTTTGTAAGCTGTTAGTAATGTTGCGTATAAAGCAGGGAGTTTCATTCTTTTAAACTCCACATGTATTATTTCTTAATGGACAAAAATTGCCTGAATTTCCAATACCCAGAGAAAAGCTTTAGATAATTTACTTCAATAAAATGAATAATTTGTTCAAAGCATCAAACATATTTGCTTCCATAATTCACATCATTTGTGCATTAGTGACTGTACATGAGATTATGGAGAAAAAATACAGAACATGGATAGAGCATGCAAACTTGGACTTGCCAAAATGTCTTAATTTAATTACTAAATTCCCTTGTTGCCAGATTGCTTTAGCATTTCATGTCCATTCAGTTGCTTCCTCAACATTGTATGGATGTAAACTACCCTGTGAATTTCAGATTCTCATAAAGAAGTTCTAGCCTTCAAGACAAGCCTTAATGGAGTACCAAATGAACACCTTAGTGCCTTTTGAAATATTTCTGAAAGAAAAGTTGCCTTAAAGTCTTCTTTGAATTTCTTTATTCATTCGTGCCCCAACTTAGAGTGTGAACCTATTTGAGCAGAAAAAAGAAAAATACTCTCATGATATTGTTTTTAAAAGGGTCTCCCTCTGCTCTGTATAAGATAGGATAGATTCGAGTAATTAGATTAAAGAAAAGGTTAACCCACTGCTGTCAGGTCGATTTCCTACTCCATTGGACAGAGCAGAACTGCCCAATAGAGTTTCCAAGGAGCACCTGGTAGATTTGAACTGCCAACCTTTTGGTTAGCAGCCGTAGCTCTTAACCACTATGCCATCAGGGTTTCCAAAGAAAAGGTAGTGCTTTGCATATCAACTCATGTTGGAATTTGTAAATTCCTATCGCGTTTGATGGGAGAGAAAAGTTAAATCCATGGAAACTTCTATGAAGTTTGGTCACAATCCTAGAAATTTCTGATTTAGTACAGCTTCTTGAAGAAGTTCATTTGTACTACTGGGGAGAAGGAATTATTCCCTGTAACAATGAGCTTCTCACTAAAGGGAGTAATAGTTGGAAACTAAAGGCTGATCTTTCGTAATATATCTGGTGACTTAAGAAAGATTTGAGGAGGGACTCTGAGTAACCCTTGCTGTCACTATAGGTGGTTAGATGGAAAATTATGCATCATGTAAATATGCTTAAGCTGGAATCCCTAAGAGACAGTAAGGGTTTTTTTTGTTTTTTTGTTTTTGTTTTTGTTTTTGCTCAAAGCCTTCTAGCCACTTTAAAGAAAGAAATAAAAAGCACTTAGAAAGTAAAGCTTCCTGAGCCAAGAGTAGGCCAGATAGTCAATGTTCTGTGTGGCTTTGTAAATACTGTTTTTTTTCCATGTGAAAGTTGATGGCTAGGTTTTAACCTTGATAATCATTTTAAAGTCAGACCTTATCTGCTTGGCTGCATCCAATTTATTTCTATTTCTTGAGACCTTAGGAAAACAGAGCCAGGGACACCACAGAGCTGAGCTATTGGAATTCAAGAGCTGTTTGGAATTGCCAACAGTATGTTCTAGAGAGCCAGGAAATATGAGATGTCAGACTGATTGCGTTCAGAACTAGGCTCCTCCACTTACAAACAAACTAAGTGGTCTTAGGCAAGAAGATTAAAAAAAAAAAAAAGCTACCCAGGGGATTTCTATGAAGATTTAATGAAATGATATATATAAAGTGCTTGGTACAATGCCAGACACCACAGCACACTCAATAAATGTAAGCCAGTTTATTATTATAGTTAGGAGAGAAAAACTGACAGAGTTGACAACGATGAACAAAAGAAACAATTCTTGCCTTCTGGAAAGTTACAGACCAAAAGTAATCAAGGTACCACCTCTTTTCTCTTAAGGTTACACTTCTCCACTCACTTCACACCAGGATCCAAGATCTCTTTCATATCTTCATGTTTGTATTTGTGTTGTTTTATGTTAATCTTGATACAAGTTACTCTTTGACATAATTTACTATCTGAGGATGTTAGAATTTTAGAAGTTTGCGAAGCAGTGTATGGCATAACGTGTATATGATCTTTTGCAGGTGCAATGATAATGGAAAATGGCAAACCTAACCATTGTTCAATGTGAAAATTAAAATGAGCCTGAGTATGACCTTAATCTAAACTTATTCCATTAAATAAATTTACATGAATATTGAAAAAAAATCAGCTTTATTTCTAGATGAATCTAGACTGGAACCTTCCTTGACATAGACTTCTTAAAAAAATATGTATTATTTTCTAAATATTACATTATTTCAATATATGTTACTTTATGTTCCATTCTTAGAAATAAATTGTAGTAAATAATAGCCTGCAATTATGCTACAGGAAAAGAGAGATATATATGCTTTTGTGTAGGAAACAGTTTAACAACAATGCTTTTTACTTAAGAGAGTTTTCTACAGTCATTTATTCAGTCAACAAATATATATTAGGCTCCTTCGTGTGCTAGATACTGAAGATGCAGTGGTGACTCCCTGCCTTCATGTAACTTACTGAACAAAATAAACTAATAAAATGATTCCAAATTGTGGTAAGTGCAGTGATGAGAACAAACAAGGAACTAAGCTAAAGAGAGTGTGTGTGTGTGTGTGTGTGTGTGTGTGTGTGTGTGTGTGTGTGTGTGTGTGTGTGTGTGTGTATCCAGGAGAAGTACTTTAGTTGGGGTGGTCAGGACAGTTGACAACTTAAGGCTCCAGTCAAGCAAAATTGGGGAGGAGTACAGGCAGAGGGGGCAGCATATTCAAAGGCCCGGAAAACCCAGCAGATGTGAGCAGCAAAAAGAAGGCCAGCTTGCTCAATCATTTAAAAAAAGACAAAAAAAATTTTTTTTTAATGCTCTGTTAAGAAATTTTATTTATATGATCCTCTCATTCAGATTTCCAGTAAAAATTTGGTATTCTTGGAAGGATGGTCTCCCCCTATCAATCTGGTATTTATCTCCGGCTAGATTGTTTTGTATGTGTATCAGCCAGATCTTTGTTGGTACAATGTGTTCCTGAGAGCCCTAGGAGACCAAGATTAGAGAGTGGATGTCACCTAGGGAGAGAAGAACTTACACCTTCTGGAGCAAAAGCACCCTCAAGGATACTACAGGGGTTTCCTTTTTATGCAAAGTTTAAGAGCCTCTTATGAGTTTGACTTAGTAGACTTGAAAAGCATTTTTTATTAGGCCTAAGATAACCTCTTCTTAATGCCTATGCCAGCCCACAAAAAGATAGATTTCCAAGAAATCACTAAGAACTGTTAAGCCCTGTGATTACTTTTAAAAGGCAACACTAGCATCTGTGCTTTTTCAAGGTAAACTTATCTTGACCTTAAGTGACAAGTCACCTAGCACACAACCCATACTGCATTCTCTCTTGCTATGAGTCCATAGATTTAAGTGTTACTAATGCCTCATATGGAGCCCTGGTGGCGCAGTGGTTAACAGCTCAGCTGCTAACATAAACGTTGTCCGTTCAAATCCATTGGCAGCTCCTTGGAAACCCTGTGGGGCAGTTCTACTCTGTCCTATAGGGTTGCTATTAGTTGGAATTGTCTCGAGGGTAACAGTTTTGTTTTTTTTTTGGCTTTGGAGTGCCTCATGTGGGTCAAATTTATTTATGATTTTAGTTTAAAATGCAGTTGGTTAGTAGACGTATGTGTGTGAAAAATAGTTTTACCAACCGGCATTACCAAGTAATGCTGTCCTTCAGCTGATAGTAGGGTGGACCCATTGTGACAACATGAATCATGCAAAACAGAAAAATAAGCGATGATTCTCCACACCGAAGGAGGGACAGATGTGAGCATGGACAGCCAGTGCCCAGCAGAGGCCTGGCACTGACAGTCTAACTGGCAGGACTGTTCAGGACATATGTGGTTTTCTTTTCCTTGGCCACCCTTGATTAATACGTAAATAATCCTATGGGTTGTATCAGCCTCAAACAGAAAACACATTTTTGGCTTGTATTAAAAGGAACCCCTTCACAATTCATTGACAAAGCCATCACCCTGTGTTCATCCTGCAGGCTCCCAAGTACTTTCTGGATCATAAAACAACAAAACAATGACAACAGCAACTATGTTAAGGTTTTTATATGAAATGTTGTTAGGTGCTGCCAGGTCAGTTCCAACTCATAGCAACCCTATGTACAACAGAAAGAAACACTGCCCGTTCCTGCACCATTCTCACAATCGTTGTTATGCTTGAGCCTGTCATTGCAGTCGCTGTGTCAGTCCATCTCATTGAGTTTTTGTCTTTTTTGCTGACCCTCTACTTTATATATTGGATTGTAATATATAATATATATATTTCATTGTATAAATACATTGCATTGTAATTCTTTTGACATCATAAAATCCATTTAAGTCTATGTGTAACTCTCTGTTATTCTATCCACCAAAAAATTTTGCTATTTAATGTCTACATTCCTTGACCATAGTGAAAAACAAAGTTTACTCTGCCCAGATATGTCCATTTAAGTAACTATGACAGTGCAGCTAAATAGAACCGCTCAAAAACAACTCCAAAATGAGCCAGAGAGAGTGGAAGGAAGGGAACGAAGGAATGCATCCAAACATAGCCTTGAGTTTCTGTATGCTCAGTAATACCTCTTTGCATCAAAACTTCATGCCATTAAATTTTACCAAGTTTATTGCTGCCCTTGATGCCTTCCATTTCTTTTAACCATGGTTTTGCCTTCCTAGAATTCAAATAGTCTTAGCAGTTGATATTTATCTTAGTTGAAACTGAGATTCTCTTCATCCTTTTGCCCTAAGACTCTTACTTTGAAACCGAAAGGTCATTTTAAATGTGTACAGTACTTGGGAAACCACATAATAAATTCAGATAAATTCATGCCTATTAAAAGGAGGCTTCTCTTGCTCAAGTTCCAGTGCTTACATAGAATAAACTATTTAGGTTTTGTCTGACTTTCTTTTAAAAGAAAGTTATTTGCTGTTTCTTTAATACTGTAACTGCAGAGAATGGGAAAATCCAAGGTTTTCATTTACTCTTTGACAGAAAAATGCATTTTTCTCAGTAATTGCAATTAAATCCGATTGACATTTTATAGCTGTTGCAGCTACCAATAAATCTTAAGGGAATTCTTTGGTTGCATTACCTTAAGGATTTCTCATATTGTCCGTCTTTAATCTAGCAACTCTACTTTTTGGAATTTACTCTGTCTACATGCCTGTGTGAAGAAGTCCCTGGGTGGTGCAAATGATTAAGTGCTCAGCTGCTAGCCGGAAGGTTGGTGATTCGAACCCACTCAGAGGTGCCTCAGAAGACAGGCCTGGTGATCAGCTCCCAAAAGGTCATAGCCTTGAAAATTCTATGAGCAGTTCTACTCTGCACATATGGGGTCACCATGAGTTGGAATTGACTTGATGGCAACTAACAATAACATATGCCAGTGTATAGGTACAGAAATACAGGAAGTCCCCGACTTACAACGTATTTGAGTTAAGTCGAGCCACACTTATGACCATCTTTTTTATGTACATCTTATTATTAGTAATATGTACTACATACAATGTTGTAGCAAGTAATCTGCTGATATTATCTGTTATGGATTTAACTGTGTCCCCCAAAAATGTGTATCAGTTTGGCTAGGCCATGATTCCCAGTATTGTATGATTGTACACCATTTTGGGATCTGATGTGATTTTTGTATGTGTTTTAAGTTCTACCTCTATGATGTTAATTATGTAGGATTAGAGACAGTTATGTTAATGAGGCAGGACTCAATCGACAACATTAGATTGTGTTTTAAGTCAATCTCGTTTGATATATAGAAGAGAGATGTGAGCAGAGAGACATTGGGACCTCATACCACCAAGAAACAAGAGCCAGGAGAATAGTGCGTCTTTTGGACTGGAGGTTTCTGCAAGGAGAAGCTCCTAGACCAGGGGAAAATTGATGACAAGGATCTTATCTCAGAACTAACAGACAGAGAGAGCCTTCCATTAGAGCTGGCACTCTAATTTGGACTTCTAGCCTCTTAAACTGTGAGAGAATAAATTTCTCTTTGTTAAAGCCATCCACTTGTGGTATTCCTGTTATAGCAGCACTAGATAACTAAGGCATTATCATTCTCAGATGTTCACTTGCAGATGTTTGAAGATCGAATATATAAAGATACTGACAATGAAAGTCAGTAATAATGAAAATGAAAAAAAAAAAGAGTTATTTGACTTATGTCAGAAACGAGTTAAGACAGAGTCATCGGAATGGAATCCCGTCATAAGTCAGGGACTACGTGTATATGTATAAAAAGGTTTATTGCAGCACTTTTTGTAATGGAAGACTAGAAATAGCCTACATGTCAATAAGTATGGGGCTGACTGATCAGTTTATGTACACGTTTGATAGAATACTGTACAACTTTGATTATGATCTCTTATGTGCTGGTATGGGGCTCTCTCCAGGCAGTGTGTAATATTATTATTATGATTGGAGAAGTTGATGCTCATGCTCACAGGCATCCACTTTTATTAGTTTTCTTTGCGTATCACTTAGAGTTTCTTTATGTAAATGTAAGCAATGAAAATATAAATTATATTCTCTCTCTTTTTACACAAAAAGAAGCATATTGTATACACTCACTGTTCTGCAGCTTGCATTTTCCACTTAAAAATATGTCAGTACATGAAGAACCTTCTTTTTTTGTAAAAACTTTATTGAGATTAATTCACATACTGTATAATTTACCCATTGAACATGTACAAGTCAATGGTTTTGGTATACTCACAGAATTGTGCAACCATTTCCACAATCAATTTCAGAAGATTTTTATCACCCCAAGAAAAAATCCCATACCTTTACCCATCACCTCCCATCCTTCTGTTACCTCTGCCCCCACCCTAGGCAACCACTAATCTGCTTTCTGTTTCTATAGATGTGCCTATTCTGGACTTTTCATATAAATAACATCATATAATATGTGGTTTTTGTGACTGGCTTCTTAGACTTAGTTGAATATTTTCAAGGCTTATCCATGTTGTAGCATGTATTGGTGCTTCATTCCTTTTTATGGCCGACTAATATTCCATTTTATGGATATACTACATTATGTTTACCCATTCATCAGTTGATGGACATTTGGATTGTCTCCATCTTTTTTTGGCTGTTTTGACTAGTGCTGCTGTGAACATTCCTGTAAAAGTTTTGTGTGAATATATGGTTTTATTTCTCTTGAGTAGATACCTAGGAGTGGAACTGATGGGTCAAGGGGAAGCTCTGTGGTTAACTTTTTGAAGTACTGCCAGACTGTTTTCCAAAGTAGTTGTACTCTCATTCTTTTTTATAGTAGAAAGTTAGTCTATTGAGTGGCTGTATCATTATTAATTTAGTCTAGGTTAATTTTTAAGTGAACAAGTCAAGACATAATGTTCCCATTTATGTAAAAATAGACTCTACATACATAAATATGCTTTTACTTGCAAGTATATTTCTGGATGTGTACTCAGAAAAAAACCTGGTAAAATTACAGGCTTTGGAGAGGAGGTAGCTGCAGGCTTGGGAATTTCAAATGGAAGGGAACTGAGTATTTACCACTTTGCACTTGGAGAATTTTTATCATTTTCACTGATTAATTTTTCCATTGGAAACTTATTAATGGATTACTCATTAACATAAAAAGCAGAAATGTATTTTCCTGCAATTCTCCGACAAATGATGGACAGATACATGGCCTTCTTAACTTGTGTCTTTTATTAGTCATCCTGCCCTGTGAGGGAGCCAAAGTTACACAACTCGTCCTCTTGCCATCTACCCATAGATAGGATCCCCAGTTGGACATCATTTTTAGTTCCTGGGATAAAGACTTAACGTCTCCTCTTCTAGCTTTAAGAGTCAAGATATCATTTCAAAAGCAGACATTGTTTAGTTCATGCTCTAGAATAGTGTTTTTCAAATGTTTTATACAAATCAATCCACATCAAGCCCAAAAAAAAAAAAAAAAGGGAGCTGTGGGGCTAGGGTGTGCACCTTGGTGCTCCTTGGGGTTGAGAAGCAAGCCTAGGTGGGTCAACTAAACATGGATGGGTCAGGGCTGGCTACTCTGGAGTCCTTTGTTGTTTCTTTCTTTCTATTTTTTTGGGAGGTGAAATTCACAGAACATAAAATGAACAATTTTAAAGTATACAATTCAGTGGCATTTAGTATACTCATCATGTCGTGCAATCACTACCTCTGTCTAATTCTAAAACATTTTCATTACCCCAAAAGGAAAACCCATACCCATTAAGCAGTCACGTCTCATTCTCTCTCCCCTAGCCACGAATCTGCTTTCTGTCCCTTTGGGTTACCTATTCTGGACATTTCATATAAATGGAATCATATAATATGTGACCTTTTGTGTCTGGCTTCTTTCACTCAACATAATGTGTTCAGGGTTCATCCATGTCGTAATATGTATCAGTACTTCATTCCTTTTTATAGCTAAGTCTTATACATTTTACGTGTATACCACATTTTGTTCATCCGTTTGATGGACGTTTTGGTTGTTTCTCCTTCATTGTTTCCTATATGTTTTTATCCAAGTACTGTATGTTGATGACTGAAAAAGGCAATCATTACTTTTTCTGGGCATCCAGCCTGTAGCTCTGAAATGGCTTGGTGTTTGCTTTTGTCTGTGCTTGAAAATCTACTTGCTTACTTTGGGTTTTTCTATTTATTTAAAACAAAACCTAAAGTAGTTATATGTTATATACACCGGTAGATTCTGGTTTCTACCTTTGGTTAAATTAGCTTCCTCTATGTAAATGGTAGAAAAGAAGCAAAATTAGTTTGTTGACTACTTTTATCCACACATTCACTCATTTATTCATTATGCTTTTATTCATTCAACACTGCTGTGACATCATTCCCCAGTGGAGTGATGGTTCCTTCTATGGTGCCTTGGAGGGCATAATTTCCATCTGGAGGAAGAATAATTTAGCATTCTTTAATGGTCAAAACCCTTAAGGTTGTTTTCAGATACAGTCAATTCTCGTTATTCACAGTAATTTTCTATAAAGTCACTGAAAACACTGAATTAGAGAATACTGAACTATTGCTCCTAGGTTCCTATGAGCCTCTGGCTACAACGTTTTCATCAACTGAACAATACATAACCTTGTTTTATGTGTGTTTCTATTTAAAGGCACATTATTTAATACATATTATTGTTTCATTAACGTTGAACTCACAGAGAACAGCACTATAACTCACTCCTGAATGAAGCTGATCCTAACATACGTATTTTCTCCCTAAGGCACATCATAGCCTTTTTGCACTTAGGTATACTCGACAGCACTTCAGCATTATGCTTGGGGGCCATTTAAACAGCAAAATCCCCAATAAAATGCTCCCAAAATTCAAACAAGGTGGCATTAAATAGACTGTGAAATGAACACTTGTTTACAGTAAGAGAACTGAAACAAGAAGGCAGAGTAGAGCCTTGTTTGACCTCAGCTGAGAATGTGCGTGTCAGACCACTCTAAATTTCACTATTCTGCACACATCCTCAAATGACTGCCAAGGCACTGCCGGTATTGAGTTTAGGGCTTCAAATAAATTTTAGTGAGTAGGGGAATTTGCAAATATGAAATCCGTGAATAATAAAGATTGTATATTTAACGAAAACTGATTTTGAAAATAATATGACTTCAGTTCACCTAGTCCATTTGTGAAATGGAGAAAATAATGTCAGCAATCCATATGAGATTTGCTTTGAAAATACATCAAGAAAGATACGTAGGAGAGGTTCTACAAACAATAATTCTTTAGGAATCATGTAAAATAATTAAGTTTTAACAGAAATTTATAAATCACACATTCCTTAAAAATAAAAAGCCATTTTCAAAGGAATAAAATTATGAATGAAGAAATGAATGCATTTTTCTTCAATTATTTTCTACATCCTGCTGTGAGATTGAGGAGTATGTTATGTGAGGTGACTGTGATTGGGGGCTGATGGTTGGGTAATGGAATTAACAAAGATGCTACCAGAACAAGTACAACATCAATTAGCACGCCTATTAGTGATTTATTCCTGAAGAACTCACTTTTTAAAACGTTTGTAGCTAAGGAGAGTCTTACTACATTTCATTTTATTTAAATAAAAAGATATCTTACATTGTAAAGTTATAAAGTTGGTTTCTTTCAAACCATGATAAAGTTTCCCTTTGGCAGGACTATTGTTTACTGTTAGAAGAGAAGGCACAGATTAATCACAGCATTTTTTTTTCAGATATAGAGATTTTGCTGCTATGAGGCAACTAGTAATGCTTTTGCCAAATGTCAACAATTAACAAGGAATTTTGTGTTGTAAAAGCCTCACAGTTACCAAGTTTCATGCTCGCCAAAAAAAAGGAAGATTCTTTGACATTTTTATGTGTAATGTGACTAATGATGGTCATGATCTTATTGTAATTGCAAAGGACCCAGTCTGAGCTGGGACAGTGCTATGCACATTCTAATGCTGGAGGGCACAGGCATGTAATGAAGAAAGCAACGGTGAGAGTCTATCACCTGGCTATTTATTTCTGGATCTCATTGCATACTATAGCTTCTCTATTTAATACTTAAATGACATGAGTAACCATATTCAGGACCCACATTAGAATATGGGGTTTTCTAGGTGTCCACATAGGTTGACTAGTACCAGTGAAATCTGATAAGCCAGGTGTGAAAACGGTTTGGGGGCTTGTCTGACCTCCTCCAACCCCACGAGGGGGAAGGAGAACCAAGATCAAAGGTACAAGGCTGACTCCCCTGAGGCAGAGGTCAGACAAGCCTTCTCTCTCCACCACCTTTACTAATTCTGACACCAACCGTCCCTCACACAGCACTCTCTACTTCTGGGTTCGATGATTCATTGCAATGGCCACACGGAACTCAGAAGACCGTACTCACATTATGGAATTTATTAGGGAAGTTTAACAGTTACAGTTCAGGCTCAAGAACACTCAGGATACACTTGTTCCATCAGGATAGCCTCTTCCCAGCTGTGTTCGCAGGCATGCCTCTCCCTGGCCCTCAGTCTCTGCCCAGAGGTACTCAGCTTTATCTCTCTGTGAAGCCCACCACGCCATCTCCTGCTGCTGGGTCTCCGCTACTGCATCTCTGTTGCTGATCTCTCCTTCCTTCGCGGTGGGCTCCTCTCCTCTGCTCTGGAATTGGCTCTCTTTAAGGAAAAACTGACCAATCCCCTTGGTAGGCCACAATTACCCTATCACACAAACACCTGGGTGGGAGTTACAAGCCCATGGCTAGAAAGGCCACACACAAAAGTAATTGCATTGCACCAGGCTGAAACAGTGGTTGAATGACTGCCCACTGTCAGCATTCTACCTGTTGAAGGAGAACTCGAACCCAGTATGCTGGATACCAAAGCCTGTGGCCTTGACCACTACACTGTTCTGTGTCTCAGAGGACTTTTATGGGAAACTGCCTATAATACGGAGCCCTGGTGGCGCAGTGGTTAAGAGCTCAGCTGCTAACCAAAGGTCAGCATTTCGAATCCACCAGCCACTCCTTAGAAACTCTATGCGGCAGTTCTACTCTGTCCTGAGTGTGGCTATGAGTCAGAATCGACTAGTTTGGTTTTTGTTTTTTCGCTATGATACAACTTTTTAAATAAAATATAGCACAGTAGGAGTCCCTGGGTGGTGCAAATGGTTAATGTGTTCACCTGCTAACTGAAAGACTGAAGGTTCACATCCACCCAGAGACACCTCAGAAGAGAGTTCTGTGATCTACTTCTAAAAAAAAAATCAGCCCTTGAAAACCCTGTGGAGCACGGTTCTACTCTGACACACTTGGGGTTGCCATGAATTGGAATGGACTCAGCAGCAACTAGTTTTCTTATAGCACAGTAATGGTTTGTGCCCAAATCAAATATAAAATATGCAAATATGTATTGAAATAATTTGTCCTTAGTCACATATTTGACTACATGCTATTGATGAGAACTCCTTTATATTTTATTCAAATGGGAAAACATTATTAATTTTAAAATTCTTACCATATAATCAGCAAAATCTATTTCAAGGAAATATGATCCCATATATTTTCTTTTCTTAAAGTAATTTTCTCTTCCTTTTTTTTTAATTGTAAAAACAGTTCATGTGCACTTTAGGCTCCTTAAAAAATATAGAAATGTAAATACTCACAATCTCACCACTGTTGGTTCTTAGGTATTTTTTTCCAGTTTTTTCTAACTAAATATAAAACTGATAGCCAGCATATAGATTATATAATTTTACTTCCATCTTTTTAAAATTTAACATTTTGTTAGGAATATTTTCCCGTATCATTTAACATTATTTGAAACTGATTTATATGTGTGCATAATATTCCACTTTAAAAATATGTTATAATTTAAACATTTACGTATTGTTGGGCATTTAGGCTGTTTCTAATTTTTCCCAATGATTAATTAAAAAATCAGCAAGAAACATCTTTGACCTGAAAATCTCGGTTTATCTCTGATAATTTCTTTAGTAAAGTAACTATGAGTATTTTAAAGCTACTAATACATATTGCAAAGGAGCCTGGGTGGTGCAATGGTTTAGCGGTCAGCTGCTAATCGAAAGGTCAGTTATTTGAATCCACCAGCTGCTCCATGGGAGAAAGATACGGCAATCTGCTTCCCTAAAAATTATAGCCTTGGAAATTGGGGTAGTTCTACTCTCTTCTATAGGGTCGCTGTGAGTTGGAATGGACTCAATGGTAACAGGGTAAATGTAGATGAACATGTTTTTCATATGTTTATTTAACCATTTGTCTTCTGTGAATTTTCTATTTGCCAATTATCTCTTTTTCTATTGTGGTTGTATAGATATTCTTGTTGCTTGTAAAAGTTCTTTATATATGAGTTATATGAACTCTTTTCATCTTACATTAATTGTAATTATGTATTGTAGTTTTAAGTTTCTTTTTTACTTTCATTTATGGCTTTATATAGTCAAATCTATTGATATTTTTTCTTTTGTAACTTCTTTACTTCAACAAGTTGAGGTTCTTTTCCTATCCTAAGAGCAGATAAATATTTAGGTATATTTTCTTTATTTGTGGATTCATTTTTTTACCTAATTTTCTGTTTGGAATTTATTTTAGTATAATGTGAGAATCCAACTTTATTTTGTCCCCAAATAGTTAACTAATTACCCCAGAACTGTTTGTTAAATTATATTCACCTTCACTCATTGATATAAAACTTTATATATCCTCTGACACAGGTAGTTAAAATTATATTGTACAAATAAAGTTATAATAAAAATCAGTAAAAAAAAATGCAGCTCATTGATAGAAATGTATTAAAGCTATTACAATTGTCTACTTTTTATATTTGCCTTCTAAATCTTTTTATTGCATATGTCCATACACTAACTAACTTCTGTAGAAACTTTTGCCCTTTCTTGTCCCAGGGACTTGATTAGGTAATTATATTAGGATAACAAATGAGAGATATTGGAATAGCCCTTTCACTGGGATAAGTAGGAATTTGGTGGACTTGTTGGTAGGTGGAGGTGGTAGAAGGAAGCAAGGGCAGGAGACTGACCAGTGGGCATTGAGGAAAGTTCCATCTGGCCAGGCAGAAGGAGGCAATATCATCTACCTACAGATATTTGGGGACAAAACATAACATTCTCTTTAGTGATACAGAGCAGGCAATTCTTAGAAATATACCCAGAGTTTGGATAGGATATTTTATTGGGATATGGAAAGAAAATATTATACTTTTTCTCATCCTCTAAAAATTTCTCTTTACTGTATGTTTTATAAAGTACATAATATTTTGTTATAATAATACAAGAATATAGCATAACATCAAAAATATGTATATATAATGAGGGGATAATGCAATTTTTTTTTTTAACCATTAGAAATATGTTGTCCAAGACGTTTGGAGAGCACTGGTCTGGATTATTTGACCCAGTTTGCAGTTCAGGAGTGGAATAGGAACGAGCAAGCCGATCCCACATCCGAAGGCCATAGGGACTGGAGTCTCAGGGAAGGAAGGCAGGTACAACGGATCAAGGCAGAAGCCAGCAATCAGAGAGGGGACATATATTCAATGTGGCCTGTGGCAAGGGTAGTATGATGTCAACACTCAGAGTGATGCTGAGAGCTCTTAAAGTACCTGCTATCCAAAGTCAAGATTATTTCTAGAGACCAGGGAGAAGCCAGAGCAGCAGGTGCAGTTCAAGTGACAATACTGGAGAGAAGAGCAGGGCTGCAGAAACTGTGACTCAGGCCACCTGTTCAGCATGTTTTCATTTCTCATTAAGCAAAAAATAGAAATACCCAGTTTCCACTGAGTCAATTCTGACTTATGGTGATCCTTTGTTTGTCAGAGTAGAGCTGTGCTCTGTAGGCTTTCCAGTGGCTGATTTTTCAAAAGTAGATCGCCAAGCCTTTCTTCCTAGGCACCTCTGGGTGTACTCCAACCTTTCAGTTAGCAGCTGAGTGGTCTCATTAAACAAGTGCCTACTAAATAACCTAAGGGATCTTTGATGACTAAAGTCTAAGGCCTATTGCTACATTCCATTCCTATTTTTAAGAAAAGTATCCACTACTAAGCAATTGTACAGAAAATTTTATCAATGTAAAAAGCCATTATACTTAAACCAATCACATCATTCCAACCCCACCTTTCCTGAAGTGTCGGTTGTTAAAGGTCTGAGTAACTGAGGTGACCCTTCAATTACCTGCGAATATGGGCAGGGCCTTTAAGTCTTACTCTATAAAGGCAGCTTCTTGTGCACCAAGTGGGGTGTTCAAACATTGAAAATAGTAACACATTTATGAAAAATTGTCACTTTACTCTGTTTTTACTAAAATCATGCCCAATTTTTGTCCTATTTTAAGGAGATACCTATCATGAAGATTGTATGCTCTAGTGTGCTTATTTAGCTATTGTTTGAGGGACTTTTTTTTTTTTCCCCCTTCTTCTCATTTTGACCTTGTTGTGTCAATTAAGGCTAGACTTTGAATTACACAATAAATGTATTCCAAGGAAAATAAAGTATAAATTCATCTTTAAAATATAGAATCACACTCTCCTACTTATATACAGTTTGACTGCTGAAATATTTCATCTTTATTTCAGATTGGTTGTTAGTCTGAAGTACACTAAAACCTCAGCTTTGATTCTAAAATTCTCTATTTTCTCTGCTAAAGTAGTCAGTGATCCAAACCATAGTAATTACAGTATGCCTGTATATGCAGTCAAGCATGAGAATGATTCTTTAAGACCAATCTGTGACAAAGTATATTTGTGAAATCCATAATTTTCACATTTGAATATTGTTTTTGCGTTGCATAGCCGTAAAAGGGGAATTATACTTTTTATTGAAATGGTAGATCAATGAGGAACATTAGTTCTTTCCTTCTTTCTCAGTTTTAGCTATACCACTATTTTGCTATAAAAGAGTAAAGTAGGCATTCATACATTTACTTCTTTGTTCATTAAAAAATATTGAATAAATGCTGTGTGCTAATATAACAGAGCCCTTGTAATATATTTTAGATGATAAAGAATAAACTCATATAACATGTTTTCTGGGTAAAAAGTAAGAGAGATGATCTATTCATATATATTATGTATCTGAGTGAAATACTTAACGCATTAAAATGTTCTGCTTTCAAAGAGTTATTTACTCTGTGTCTTTTAATGTGTGGGCATTCACTAATTTAACAAACATGGCATGATACATGTCATCAATTAGCTCAGTTAGCATAGCTGTGGAATGTCGTTGTTGTGTGCCATCAAGTTTATCCTGACTCCTAGCAACTACACAGGACAGAGTAGAACTGCCTCATAGGGTTCCAAGGAGTGGCTGGTGGATTTGAACTGCCAGCCTTTTGGTTAGCAGCCTGCGCTCTTAACCACTTCACCACCAGGACTCCTAGCTGTGGAATAGATATGCCTATAAATCTCAACTTGTACAATCAGTCACTAACTAACTTTGACTCAGTGTCATGGCAGAGGCACTTATTTCAATTAGACTGTGGTTCCTGTTATGATCAAATGAGACCAAGTATATGTAATGATTTTAAAAGCTATATTTTAATGGTGTGTGGGTGGAAGAACAAAATAGGTAATACATGCCTTATGACTTGTAGCTGAAATAATTTTTTTACAAAACTGAATGGGATTCTCATCCTATAACATATATTTACATGTACGCACACATACACACACTAAGATTGTGACAAAATATTTATCTATGGGTTTGAATGGTACAAATATTTAATGTTTAGAGTCTGACAAAATAAAATAGTCTCATTCCATCTAGATGAAGATCAGCATCTGGAACTGTAAAAATGACCATGATTCCAAATTGTTGAATAATTTAATTGAATTGTTTACTTTTCATTAGTATGTTGAAATCCATGTCGATCCAGCTTTCCTTGAGGGAAGAACAATTGTGGAGGAGATTCCCATAAATGGTTACTCTTCTCTCAAAAAGAGCAGCCATATAAAAATTATACAACTATTAGTCATCATAGTTTAAAATGTCAATTAAGGTTAATAAAGTTCCCATCTTGTGATATTATTTTATATCATATTTAAGGCCAGAGTTGGTTTTGACTGGTTTTGCGACTGTAACTGTTACTATTTAATAAGATGTGGATGAACAATGAATAATTATTTCTTTTTGGACATGTATGTGTTTTATTAGGAAAACGAGTACAGAATTATCCACATCATACTGTATAGATTGCTTTTTCATTTTAAATAATATCTGTAACATCAAGTTCATTTTTATTTCATAACCTAACCACACACAGAGCTTACCGTGAAGCACAACAAAGATTGAAACATGTATATTGCCATTGGCTTTAAAGAAAACCTCTGATAGTTTGCCTTAGTATTTAAAAAGGAAAAAGATCAGTACCTTTCTGAATAGATGCCACTGTGTAAAGCTGACTCTGTATGAGAGAAATGAATTGTCGTGTCTTTTACCAGTGAGCATGGTCACGTGAACGAAACTTACCAGGGGCAATAATAGATTTTCAGTGGTTTAGTTGTTGGTTAGGCAGACACTAGTTACTATTCCAGCCTTAAAGAAGAAGTACAGCCAGAATGCTCCTTAGAAGCAAGGATGATGAGACTTCAGCTCATGTACTTTGGACATGTTATTAGGAGGAGCCAGTGTCTGGAGAAGGACATCATGCTTGGTAAAGTAGACGGTCAGCGAAAAAGAGGGAGACCCTCCATAAGATAGATTGACACAGTGGCTGCAACAGTGGGCACAAACATAGCAATGGTTATGAGGATGGCACAGGCCCAGGCAGTGTTTTATTCTGTTGGACAGAGGGTCACTATGAGTGGGAACTGACTCCACGGCACCTAACAACAACAACAACACACACACACACATACATATGTTTCATGATGTCTGTGTGTGTGTATGTGCTAACTTGTTTGACTGCATTCTTTGATTCTTTGAAATACCGTTGAAAGGCCTGAAATCATTTTTCTTATGTGGCAGGAGGGGAAAGAATGAATCAAGTTAATTTTTTTTCACCAGACATCGTGCGCTTGACTTTAGTTGCATTTTCTGACTCAACCTCCCAGAACCCTGTGTGACAGGTAATACTGTCTACATTCACAGACGATGAAACTAAGATGTAGAGAGGCTGAAAAATCTACCCAATAGCACGAAGCTATTGGCACAGCCAGCATTTGAGCCTAAATCTCCATGTTCCAAAGGCTAGTCTATTAACTCTTGTTGTTGTTGTTAGCTGCTGCGGAGTCAGCCCTGACTCGTGGCAACCCCATGCACGATGGAACAGAAACATTGTCAGGTCCTGCACCACCTCCGTGATAGGTTGTGGATCAGACTGTTAATATCTATTGGTTTTCATTGGCTGATTTTTGGAAGTAGATGGCCAGACCTTTCTTCCTATTCCATGTTAGTCTGGAAGCTCTTCAGTAAACTGCCTCTCTCCTTGCTGCCTCTGTGCTACTAAATACATGCATACAATCATACGGACAAACTAAACCAAAACCCACTGCTGACTGTATTCTGACTCACAGTGACCCTATAGGACAGAGTAAAACTGCCCTGAAGGGTTTCCAAGGAGCGGCTGGTGGATTCGATCTGCCGACCTTCTGGTTAGCAGCTGGGTTCTTAACCACTGTGACACCAGGGCTCCATCATACATATGCGTGCATACATAAATTCAATTGAACAAAAAATTTATATATATATATATACACATATACATGTATATATATGTATATATATATATTTACAACTACACAACAAATAGATGTTTTTGTTTGGTAGAATTTTTCAATAACAGGGTTTACTGTTATTTTATTTTTCTCTTAAAGAAATGTTTTCTTCCATGGCTGGCATGTGCAGTTATAAAAATAAATTAGAGGTAAACAGATAACAGTTTCCTGGCTGGCTTCATGTCTGAGTTGGGCACTGATACCAGAAGGAAAAATATGCTGCAAGGAGGCTTATGTGATAGTGCTTATTTAGGGATTCTTTGACCACTTATTTATAATAGCCAGTTACAGCTAGGTGACTTTCCTTTTTGGGCAAAAGCACACACTCACTTGACCATTATTTTGGCAGAAGCCAACACTGCCTGCCACTTCCAATATGCCCTTGTGTACCCAAGTTCATAATTGCAGCATTTGAGTTTGAAGCTCCCAGGACAGCACAATTATCGCCAAATTTACTGTCGGCAGGATAGTTGATGAAGCTTGCTTCAGAGGCCTCTTTGTTAGTAAGTAATGCAGACATGCTTCACTTTACATCGTGACTGTGTCCCCAAAAGTCGTTTCTCATTTGAATTATGTTGTAATAACACTCATGCTTTTCTAACTACAAAATAAACACATGTTCATTGTGGAAAAATGGAAACTGCAGAAAAGTACGTGTTAAAAAATGTAAATAACCTGTAATCTCAGCATCCAAGGATAGCCATCATTAAAACATGTTGTTTTATCTCCTGAATAAGTTTTTTAAGCACACACACACAAATACAGACAAGTATATACATACATGTGCATGATAATATAATACATCTATAAATAGAAAAATGACAAAATTAGATAGCTGAGGTTGCCATATACTTCCTACTCTTGTGTACCAGATAAATATCAGGACTGTATAGTTCATTTTTTATTTAAAATTTTTATAAACATTTTTCCATATCATTTAGTATTCTAGGAAAACCTGATATTCTAATGGTGGCATAATAATTTATTTTATGTACTATAATGATTTATTTAGCCGTTCTTTCATCACTGGGCCTTTAAGTGCCCCCCTTTTTTTCTCCGTTATAAATAGTAGAATCTTGAACATCCTTGTAATCAAAATCTTAATCTGTATTTCTGATTAATTACTTAAACAAGATCCACGGTAGTGATATTGTTGGGTCAAAGTGTTTAAATATTTCTAAACATATGGATGTTTATTAAAACATATTTTAACCCCACTTATTAAAAATTGCTATTTAAAGAAACTGTACAGTGACTTATCTTTTTAAAAATAAAAAAAAGGAAAATTTGTATTTAGTTAAATCTGCAGTTTCAGAAAAAGTCATGTAGTCAGACACTCTTTTTTACAGATGGTAAATTAAGACCAACGGTCCATATTAGAGAAACAGAAGCACAAAAATCTGTCTTCATTTCTGACCAAAAGCAATTACATCTGTATCATAAATTCAGATGAGAAACAGTTCAGGTTCTCTGTTAAAATGACTTCAATAATTGAGACAAATTTTAGTAGGGAAATATTTTGAATGTTTCAGATGTTGTGATATATCTTGATGCTTATAAGCATGACCTCTACAGTTAAAAAAAAAAAAATTATTTTCAATCTGGTTCATATAACAATAGCACACTATGAAATTCATGCTGCGTGGTCGGTGGTTTCCGGACTTTAGTATACAGAAGACGTGCTGTGGGGTTTGTTTCTTTGCAGAGTCCTGGGTGTCATCCCTAAAGATTCTTGATTCATTAGCTCTGGATAAAACCTAGGACAAAGCATTTTTACCAAGCACCTTAGTTCATTCTGAGGCAGAAACGCTAGTATGGTGATGACGAACCCTGACCTCGGTGCTTTGACTCCTGATAGTTGCAAATCCGTCTGTAATTTATTGAACTTCTCTGTGCCTCCGTTTCTTTATCTATAAAGAGATGAGAGTAATATTAGTCTCTTTCATCCAGAGATGTTGTAAGGATAAAATGAAATGAACCATGAAAAAAGGATTTAGCACAATATTTTGTACATAGTAAATATTCAATAAATGCTAACTCTTGGTCTTATTGCTGTCATTGACATCCCATAAACATCATTATTCCTGCGTTGGCAATTGTAAATGCATGATACTTAATAATTGGCATTGTTGGTGTATTATTGGTTGTCCTTTCTCCTGCTGTCTCTCCTGACACTGCTAAATTCTATTTACTTAGATATTTCCCCTCTTACTTTTCTTTTGTCCCTATCCATACACACCATCTGAGATAAAATTGAGCTGAGATCAAAAGCAGCAGGAAGTCCTGAAAGAGTGTGGTAAGACCAATTGAAAAAGCATCAATGAACCTTTGTTGAAAACGAAATAGTGTTTCTGCTTCTCACTTGCTCAAAAGTGTTAGATTCTCTAGACCATAATCTACACCTTGTATCAGTCGTGGTAGGAATTTATACAATTAATTGCCCCTCACCTGGCTCAGCAGTAAAGCCTGTGTTAAGAAACAGGGAGATTTTGTTAGATGAAATTGAAGTCCATTTATAGCAAATTCATTCAACAAATAGTTATTACATTTCTATATCTAGTATCAGAATTGTGTTAGGAGCTGTGGATATAGAAATGAATATATTAATTTGATTCAGCTCTTTTCTGCAATAATTAATCTTTTGGAAACAAAACATGATTCAAAAACTTCAGGCACTATTAAATCTGTGGCTGTTCACTACTAAACATAAATGTATCTGAAACTGCTGGCTGCTAGATATTTGAATTATTTCAAAATGTATTGATTTGGGTAGAAAATGTATTTTCACTAAAATATGGTCCCTTAAAGCATAAGTCAAATGTCTTTAGAGAAAATATTTTTATACCAGCAAAATCTCTGTATAATCCCAAAAGAAAAGTCCTCTCGAAGGCCTATTTATTTCAAGTCGTATTTAGTTAAACTAAATAATTGAGACAATCCCCTGAGTGCCAGTGGAAATTTCCCCCAGAGCTGTAACTTTGTCAAGCCGAGTTACCCTCTGTCTGGATTCATGGAGAGAGACAGCAACTAATATTTACTGAGACTTTATTATGTTTCAGTCCCTAACACATGACAAATATTCTCTGCCCAAATATTGGGCAATTAACCTCTCGTTAAAACCTCATAGCAGCCCTTTCTTACACCTAAAATCAAACCAAACACGTTGCTGTTGAGTCAATTCCAACTCATAGTGACACTATAGGACTGATTAGAACTGCCCCATAGGGCTTCCAAGGAGCAGCTGGTAGATTCAAACGACCAACCTTTTGGTTAGCAGCCAATCACTTAACCACTGCACCACCAGGCTCATTTTACACCTAGAACCTGGTAAAAAAAAAAAAGAAATGTCAGGAACAGGACCAATCACCTTATAAGGTTCAGGCAGCCAAGAAGCTGTTTTCCCTTTTGGTCAAGTGCAGAAAGCAGCCATTGCTGCCAAATTCTTGGCAGTGGCTGGTCCAGACTAGTCAGTGGCAGCACAGTTGTTGTCCTTGGAGAGGACGGGGAGATGGCTGGACTCGTTGTCATGCTTGCTCAGGCCAGGCAGGATAGAGACCTAGGTGTTGTATTCCTTTTTTTTTTTTTTTAATCTTTTTTTAAAATAATTTATTGTACTTTGTTGTTATTGTTGAAAATATACACAGCAGAATATGTACCAGTACAACAGTTTCTACACGTAAAATCCAGTGACACTGATTACATTCTTCAAGTTGTGTAACCATTCTCTTCCACTTTTTCCAAGTTCTTCCTCCCCCATTAGCTTACTACCACCTAAGCTTCTTATCTAGCATTTTGAGTTGATGTTGTCAATGTAATCCCAAATGGATAGTTATTTAAAAGAGTACAATGCTCAAGGCAGATATTCTTTACTAGTTAAGCTAAACTATTGTTTGGTTTAAAGAAGACTTCAGGGAATATTTTTGGTTTAAGTTTTAAAGTTTATCATAGGGTAACAGTTTTGGGGGTTCATCCAGCCCCAGTGGCTCCAAAGAGTCTGGATTCCATAAGAATTTGAAATTTTGTTCTGCATCTTCCCCCTTTATTGATTTTTTTAAATTTGTTGTTCTTTTTGAAAAATTTTAATAAAATCTTATTGTTTTATGTTTTTAGTTTGTTTTTCCTCTTCTCATAACAGAAGTTCTTAGCCTGGAGACCACAAATAGGAAATCTGTAACACCTTGTAATAACAACAGTAATAATTTATGAAGCACTTACTAAGCATCATGCATTGTGCTAAGCACTTCATTTGCTTTATCTCATTTAAACCTCATAATGACCCTATGAGATAGGTACTGGTTTTACTCCCATTTTGGAGCTGAGGAAAATGAAATTTAAAGAGGTTAATTAACTTGCAGAAGGTCACAGAACTAAACAGCAGCAGAGTCAGTGTTTTAACCCATGCTGTTTGACTTTAAAGCCCTTAGGTTTAACCACTAGGCCATACTAAACTTCCTGAAATTATATCCAAAAGTGTATGTGGGGTGTGTGTATTGTGTGTGTGATTGATGTGTGATGGGTGTGTGTATGTTTATGAATTATTCTGAAGGTTTACATTTGTGAAGACTTATACGTCATTCAATTCTTAAAGGGATCTCTGACCTTCAGGGTGACGATACGTGTGGCCTTTCACTAGAACGACCTGAGCAAAAACAATTTGCCCCTGATCCAGGGCCTATACCTGTTGGAACTCCATACTTATTTTATCAGCTGAACTGCTCAGTTTACCAGGAACATCTATAGGTTTTGAGCTGAAAGCCCAGTGCTTTATAGATACACATTTTAGAAAAGGAACATTCATTGCCAATACCATCTGACCACTCTCTCCTTAGGACACATGTTCAGGTTGATACTAGCTTTCAAAATAAAACCTATACCACCTATATCACTCATCAGATATCCAAAGAACTAGGAAACCTACAAGAAAATTAAGAAGTAGGTGAGCTAAGGGGGAAGAAATCACAAATTTGGAACATTCCATTTAACTTTATCCTCTCTTGCTAAAACTGGCATGTTACCACAGGCATAGATTAGAATATGCTATTGAATGAATAATAGAATTTTCAGCTAGTTTTATGGTGGGGAAATTACTGTTTGTTTGTTTTTTTAATTTCGGAACCAGGATCAAAGTCATATCCTCTCTCTGCTCTAACAAAGGCACAGCTACATAAAGGAAGAGTCCTAGAGAGAAAGTAATGACAAACTTTTGTTCTGATAGAAACTGTAATCGTGCTAACACCTTCATTAAAAATATAGTTGGACTATCTGAATTAAGGTATGTCTCGGCGTTAGTTTCAGTAACTAGAAGAGTTGACAGTGATAATTTCAGTAGCATTTCACTACCTTCAGGATGCGTTCAGAGAACCAAATTAAGACCATATTATTAAAAAAAAATCAAAGCAATATGTAGGAAATTCGAGTGTATTTAAAGGGAGAAGGATAAAAAGGGAATTACCATTTACTGAGCATGCACTTCTGTCCTAGGTACTTTAACCCAGTTTGGTTCTCTAAATGTGAAGGTTTTAAAATCCCTTTTCCAACGGTGTGGAATTCAGATTGGAGAGGCTAACCAGCTTTGCTTAAAGCCTCACAGCTGGCAAGGAACAGAACCTACTCAATTCATATCTGATTCTAAAGCTACGATATGGCATGATTTTGCTGTAGTGTGATATTTTGGGGTGCTAAATAATATCTGGGTACCTAGTTTGATGAATTGTTTTAGTATTTTAATAAAGTGCCAGTGACTATTAGAGAGGCAATGAAGTATACTGAATAAAAACACAACTTCAGACAAGTTACTTCTCTGAGCACAGTTTCTTCATCCAAGGTAGTTATAAAAATTCAATGAGATGACTATGAAGTACTGAGAACAGTGGGTTTTCTATTGTTATTATTGTCGTGTTGTTGTTTGCTGCCATCAAGTCAGCCTGTACTCATGACAACCCCCTGGGTTACAGAGTAGAACTGCTCAGTAGGGTTTTCTTGGCTGTAATCTTTAGGAAAGGCAGCTGGGTGGTGCAGACAGTGAAGCGCTTGACTACTAGCCAAAAGTTTAGCTATTTGAACCCACTCAGAGACACTTCGGAAGGCAAGCCTGGCAATCTGCTTCCAAAAGTTCACAGCCTTGAAAACTCTATAGAGCAGTTCTACTCTACACACATGGGGTCGCCGTGAGTCGGAATTGACTTGACGGCAACGAAAAAAAGCAACAATCTTGACCAAAGCAGCTTGCCAAGCCATTCTTCTGCAGAGCTGCTGGACTGATCTGAACTACCAACCTGTAGGTTAGCAGCTGATTGCAAACTGCTTATGCCAGGAATAGGGGTGGTAGGATCCCTCACAGTGAATCACCCACCTGAGGACTACCTGGGAGGACTCTCCTTTGGGAACTGCTAGGATGTCAGTTCTAATTGTGTCCTATCAGGGGACATGGTGGGGAGAATAGGGTTGAGGATAGCTTGACAGATGTTAAGGTCTACAGTGAGAACGCTTCCACTGAGGAGGCCTTTCTGCATATTAATCAGATTTACCAACTCCACTAAAGATGTTAAAGATCACACTTTGTCTCAGGGACATCAGCCAAGGTTTGAAGAAGCCAGGAGAAGGCATAGCTATCAACCCACAGCAGTTACAGCACTGATATCTAGATACCTTGTGGTAGATTTAAATGCTGTGCCCCCAAATTGTTTGCCTATTTTATTCTACCAAACAGAACTCCAGTAAAGATATGAGAAAAACCTTTCTTCTATGGTTCCTCTCCCTTGTTTGCCATTGCTTCCAAAACACCCATTGCTGTCGAGTCGATTCCGACTCACAGCGACCCTATAGGACAGAGTAGAACTGCCTGATATGGTTTCCAAGAAGTGGCTGATGGATTCAAACTGCTGACCTTTTGGTTAGCAGCCATAGTTCTTAACCGCTACGCCACCAGGGTTTCCTGCCATTGCTTAGTCAGTATTTATTTTGGTAACATAGCATCCAGGTTCAAGTCTCTGCTCCATCGTTATCAGCAAGTCATTAAACCTCTCTTAGCTGCAGTTTCATCATCTATACAATAGGAGTGATAATAATAACGCTTATTTCACAGAAATGATTTAAAGAGCAAAGAAAATAATGGATATTAAAGCACTTGGTAAATGGCAAAGCATTATGTAAATGTTAATTTTATGATGATGATTAAAGTAAATGGTATGTAGCCCCTCCGCCCCCACATCAACTAGCTAGGAGTGACAACATGTCTAAGGCCAGCTGTGTATCCGTAGTTAACAAGGTATTGAGGTTATGAATAAGATACTTGGGATTGCAGGCAGAGGAATTAGAAAGTGTATTGCACATTGGTTAGTATACATAGTGCTTTGAAAAATAAGAACGATTTCATGAGGGAGAAATAGGTGGGGCTCAGATGAAGCTTCATCATCTATGAAATGTACTCTAGACAGTGAGAACAGCATGAGCAAAAGTATGTTTGCAGGGGCCAGAGATGAGATTTGAAGGCAATTGGAACCAGATTTTAAAGTAATTTAAATGACACGATAAGGAATTTTAATTCAATTTTACAGGCAAGAGTAATTATTCAAGGAAGTAACATAATCACATTTTTTCCACCACCCTAGCTATTTTCCTTTCCCTCTATCATTCCTTCCCTTCTCTTCCTCCTGTCTTTCCTTTCCTTCCTTCCCCTTCTCCCTTCTTTCTTCCTATCATTCAACTCTACACATAACCCTGACAGCCATATAGACAGTGGTGTAGAACAGATAGGACATGGGGCCAGGGACACCACCTAGGAGGCTGGTGATATAACCCAGGTAAGAATAACTTTGGCCCTGAGCTCTTTCCATCCCAAGTGAACATGTGGTGCAGGAATGAGTTGAGTTCAACACTGTAAGGAATGGTGAAGCTGGAAGGGGCCTTAGAGATCAGGAAGTCTGGAATTTTCAACCTCAAAACACATCAAATTCCCTGAACAGCATTTAAAAAATACAGTCTCCTAGGCCCAGACCCAGATCTGCTGACTCACAGTATGCAAATGGGGGCCTAAGAATCTGTATTTTTAAAAGCCTCTTCAAAGTGATGTGCAGACCAGTAATTGAGAATGACTGGGAGTCAATCTCTTTATTTTACTGATGAAATAACTAAGTCCCAGAGAAGTCAAGGGCTTGCCAGGTCACAGTTAGTTAGTAGCAGAGTCAGAACTCAAACTCAAGAGTCCCAATTCCCAGCCCAGTACTATATAGGCCAGGGTCAGTTCCTATCTCTGTGTTATAAGAAAATGCATTTTTTTTTTTTTTCAAATACTCCTTAGAATATGAAATGGGAAACCTTTTGTCTTGCAAAACAGATCTGTAATATGTTTAAATAAGTTTAACACATTCATTGTTTGACATACATTCTCCCAAGTCTTATGAAACATTTACTATACTACTATTAATGTGTTACAAAGTTGTTAGGATTATTAACAAGATTACCACATTTAAGGACTCCTGCTATAATCCCTTAAAAGTTTTTCATTCTGTTATTTAGAGACATGTAAACACATCCATTCATTTCAGCAAAATGTCATGTCCTATGCCAAGGTTTTTGGCATTATGCTCAATGAAGCTAGATAATATCTCTAAGGTGAATTCTAATAGGTGATGATAAAATGAAAATTTGTCTTTTTTTCAGGCTTTATGAAATTAAAACGAATCCAGTTGTTCAATCTTCCATTTAAATCTTTAGTCCAAAGAGCAGAGGATTTTGGGCTGTGTTATAATCCAGCCACTTAAGTTTATGAGACTCTGGACAAAACATTCATCTCCTCCCTGAGACTCAGTTTCCTCTTCAGCCTATGAGGATAATAATCCACACCCTTACCCCACCACCTACTGCCTAGGGTCACTGTGTGAATTCACTTGAAAGAGATTTAGAAACAGTGTGGGACTATGTGAAAGGCATCAAGGGTAAGGCCTTCAGAAGGAATTATCTTGCCTCGGCCCCTCTACCCACCCTCCGGCCCCCCAAAAAACATCGTCGTCAAGTCAATTCGGACTCATGGAGATCCCATGTGTTACAGAGTAGACCTGCTCCATAGGGTTTTCTTGGCTGTAATTTTTATGGAAGCAGATCACCAGGCTTGTCTTCCACTGTGCCACTGGGTGGGTTCCAACCACCAACCTTTAGGTTAGTAGTTGAGTGCAAACCTTTTTTGCCAGCCAGTGACTTGGTTTCCCCCAGGGCAGGTCATTATAACCAGCTCTTCATCAGAGGCACAGGAGCTCAGGAATATGGCAAATGGGTAAAGCCCCTAAAGTGCCCTGAGAGATTATTTTCAACCGTGGCATGTGGCATGAAGCCACGTATGTTAGTGGGATTAGAGGCATATGGTATTATGGTTTTCAAACTCATAATTACATTGCAAGTTTAAAGGACAGTTATGTACAAAGAAGCCAAGAGCAGAATAAGCACAGATGTGGTTTGGATGTTTTTGTCCTCTTGTGAAGTTTAATTTTTTGTTCTGAATTTTCAGAGGAAAAAGGAATTCCTGGTAAAAAATATCACATTTTAAGATTTAAAAAAAAAAAATGAATGATAAAAAAACAAAACAAAAGGATACTTACACTGAATACTTACAAAATAATCTAATTTAGATTTCATTAAGTAAAGGCATCTGCTTACTCTGTGATTCTCTGGGCCTCTTTTCAAAATTTGGTCTACATTAAATTTCAAAGATCAGCACATTATGTAATCATATTTGGTTTTCTTTTTTTCAATCTAAGTTTAAAAACTTGACATTCTTTTTTAGACTTTGTTTAATATTTTAAAAGAATTTATTTTACAAGATGTATTTTCTGGTCTGCAAAACCAAGCACATTTAAAATTAAATTAACCACTACTGGTATTCATTTTATGAAGACAGTCTATAGATTGAGGTTCTATTTACAAGGTAGTGGTACAAGGTAGTGGTACAGTGTAGTACTAAATATTTTCTCAACAAGACATCAAAACAATTGCAGTTGCTATTAGGAAACACTGTTATTGTTGTTGATAGGTGATGACAAGTTGGTTCCAACTCATAGCAACCATATGTACAACAGAACAAAACACCGCTGGTCCTGTGCCGTCCTCACAATCATTGCTGTGTTTGAGCCCATTGTCGCAGCCACTGAGTCAATCCATCTCACTGAGGGTCTTCCTCTTTTTCGCTGACCCTCTACTTTACCAAGCATGATGTCATTCTCCAGGGACTGATCCCTCTTGATAACATGTCCAGAGTACGTGAGACGAAGTCTCACCATCCTTGCTTCTAATGAGCATTCTGGCTGTACTTCTTCCAAGACAGATTTGTTTATTCTTTTGGCAGTCCCTAATATATTCAGTATTCTTCACCAACACCATAATTCAAAGGCCGCAATTATTCTTCAGTGTTCCTTATTCATTGTCCAGCTTTCACAAGCATATGAGGCTACTGAAAACACCTTGGTTTGGATCAAGTGCACCTTAGTCCTTAAAGTGACATCTTTGCTTTTGAACACTTTAAAGAGATCTTTTGCAGTAGATTTGCCCAATGCAATACATCATTTGATTTCTTGACTGCTGCTTCCATGGATGTTGATTGTGGATCCAAGTAAAATGAAATCCTTGACAACTTCAGTCTTTTCTCCATTTATCATGATGTTGCTTATTGGTCCAGTTGTGAGGATTTTTGTTTTCTTTATGTTGAGTTGTAATCCATACTGAA